>NC_061116.1:171421392-171469102 GCF_002878395.1 Capsicum annuum
AAAAAATCAAGTGACTCTTAACTTTTCTTCTTCACGTAGCAGTCAACATACACCACCACCGATCTCTACAACAACAACCAACTATTCCACCACCCATAACCTCTTTCTCATTTTCTTGTTTTTCTTGAGTTTCATTATTAATGGTGAGCTCTAAGCTCGAATTAAATTGGAGCTCGTCAAAACCATCAAACAACACAGTCAATAATAAATAGTTTTCAACAGCAGAGCAAACACCAATAAATAAAAAACGAGCTCCGTCTTCATCGAGGTACTAATTGTTCCCGTCGTTGGGAGTTCTGAAGAACTTTTTTTGGCAAATCTCAATACCAAAATGCTAAGAACAAGGAGCTACAAATCACCAACTCAAAAGCCCCAATTGAATTGGAGCACATTTCGTCGAATTTAGAAATTAGGGTTTTCAATATTAAAAAAAATTCAAAGTCATGCGATGAAGCTCCAGCCAATGAAATACAAAACTCAGTCTTAACTTACTCAAGATAGAGATGGTAATGTTTCTCCTAAAATGAATATTAATAACACCGAATAATCAACCAAATAGACATTTTAGTAACCTATATTGAAGTTCAAATCAAAACAAAATGCACATAAAAACAATAAAGAAGCAACAAAAATGAAGGATGTACCTATGTTGACGCTCAAATCAGAGGAATTATAGAGAATTTGAGAGAAAAATAAAAAAAGGCAGAAATTGAAAAAGGAAAGCTTAGTGAGAGGTGGAGTAGTGTGTAACAGAGAATTGATAATAAATATGTGTTTATTATAGAAAATATACGACATGGGTCATTTGGGGTAATTTTTACAAAATTAAGACATTTTACTTGTAAATAATTGTAGCGGGCTGACATATTGCATAATTTTCCCTTAGGTGGAATAATCTCTGTATACATGTTAAATAATTATAAACAACATGGTTTGAACCAAAGGTTTCTATCAAATTAGTAATAAATACACATTACTGATACAATTGTCTAACTTTCTATTCAAATCAGTGTACTATGATCTACCAATTCAAAATGAAATCCAGATAACCAAAAGACAAGGAAGATGATACTACATTACTCATATTAAGTCGATATTCTAAGAAGAAGATAATAAAGAGTATTACACTAAAGTTATTTCATTCTCTATCGCTCTTTCCCTTCCTTCATCTGGCAAATGACTTCTCTTGGATCATTAATTAAAAAAGTCATTTACCCTAATTTCCAGAAAATAAGTTTCTTAGGAAAATTATTTTTCCAAGGTTTTGAAGTATTTAAAGTCATTTGGTAGTTGATTAGAATTATGCAGGTGACTAATAAAACAAATATTAATTATGAGAAAATATATATTCCTTCTATTTTAAAATAGTTGGTCCTTGTTGACTTGACATTCTCTTAAGAAAATATTTATTAGGACTTATTTACCATATTAATCTTATTAATTATACTTTGAGATATAAATTTAAGTATATTCACTTTGTTTAGTAATTTAATGATAGGAGTAGTATTGAAAGAACATACTAAAATTCTTTTGAATTCATAATAGGTACAACTAAATTAAAATAAATAATTTTAGAAAGAAGCTCAACTATTTTGAAGCGGAGGAAGTATATTATTTTATGCAATGTATATAGATCTAGTTATTTATATATGGTGTATTAGTTAGTTCAACTTTTATCATGCATAAAGTAGTATGTATATATATGTGTGTCTCTGTGTGTGTATGTATACACCCTCAAAACTTATACATGTATAATTAGTTATGCGAGTTTCTTAATCGTAAACTAACCACCGTATTCATTTTATATATGAATAAATTACCTGCTAACCAGCTATCAAAAGACCCACTAGCATAACAAAAAAAATAGAAAATGAGAAAATATTTTTCACTATACCAAGCACGATTACCATATAGGATTGTTTGGTAGGCAGACTAAATTATTTTGGAATAAGATAAAATAATCTCAAACTAGATAGGGTATCCTAGGGTTAAGCCTCAGATAAGATTTATATCATGTCTTTACACAATTTATCAAACACGTCATATATAAATTTTATCCCAACTTAATCCTGGAATGTCCTACCATATCAACAACTCCTATATATAGGTAGTCAGCTCGCCCAAATTAGCTGCAAGTGAGAAAACCTCATTTGGAGGTATGTGTATGTGAAAGAGAGGTTTGAATCAAGCAATGACCATATTTCGACACTCCTATGCATATTTAGGGGAAGGGAGAAAGTAGGATGAAGCAAGCAATTGTTCCTTCAAAAAATTATCAATCATCCATATGAGTGATTTTGAATTTCTTTCCCTTTGCTACACTTCAGAGAGAACATTAATGAGGCTATTATTAGCATCAGATGATGCTAATTATTCCCGCCATTTGGTTAATTATCATCCAACAATTTGGGGATGTCATTTTCTCTCACACTCCTTTACTCACTGTATGTAGTTCCTCCACTCGAACTCTTAAAAAATGTCATCGGATGCATATCAAATCCTTAAAAGAATGCATTGAAGGATTCAAAATAAGTGGGACAACATTTCTGAAAAGTCTTAGCACGGAACATACTTCCATATATTCTGTTTGAATTTGTCAAAACTAATACACTAATAATAATATGCTCAATTTTTCCCTATGCAGGAAATTACTACCCAAGAAAAACATGAACATGGAGTATATCTCTTAATAGTATTAAAATTCAACCATCTAATCTATGACAATCAGTACTAGTATATCTCTTACTTAAGTACTGAAACATCTACGTCCAATAAGTTATGTTACCTTTTGAATTCATAAGCTATTCATTTCACAGCATCGAATAGGGTTGCATTTATTGGTGGAATTAATTAAGGAGTTTTAACATAATCAAACTTGAGTTTGTTATTAATAATTTCCTTTTAATAGGTTTAGTAAATACATTAGCCAAATTCATTTGACTTCACTAATGTGATAAAAGTCATTCCATCTTGAGTTTACTTTCTTACACAACTATGTCAAATTTATGTATTTTAATTTTTCATTGTTTAATTTTTATATGCTTGAACTAGGGTGTCTTGACTATCACAAAATTGAGCTCATATTTTGCAAAATCAATAGATTCTCTTAATAATTTCTCAACCACTCAACTCAAATCAATAGATTCTCTTAATAATCCCTCAACCACTCAACTCCTTTAATTTGCTTTTTACTAATGCAAGTCTATTTCTTCATTTCAAGAAATTATACCTCCTCCTAAGGTAAACATCAATCACATGGTAAATTTATTTTCTCACTTTCTCGCTATTCAATTTGTATTTATATATCCTTATAATTAAATTAGTATGAAACTTAGAGTTTCGTAATTTTTTAATTTTCTAAGAAAATTAAAAACTTGACTACCGACCCTTCCAATAACATTTGCTTGCCCAAGTTAAGCCACAATTTTGTTTCATCATGATTAGTTAACTCGATTAGTATATAGGGTATTTTTTCTTTTATATTTAAGTGACTAAATTTATTTAGCACTCTTTGTTGGGTTATGGATCTTTTTTCCTTTCTATGTGGATAAATAAAGTCTAATTTGGACCAACCCACTTTTGCCTATAGACCCAATTCTATGGGACATATATAAAAAAATTTTTAAGTCTTATTTCAATATTCAAAAAGAGAGTTTTAGCAGCCACAAAAGAGAGAAAGTGTGAAGATTTTTGCACTAAAATTTCAGCCACAACATCTAACTTCAAATTGTGATTTTCGCTTCATTTCTTGTTTGATTGAGCTAATTTTTGGACAGATTGTTCTTCTTATCTCAATTTTACGGAGGTGAATTTGGTGTCTTGTAGCTCCTATTTTTATTCGTGAACAGTAGATGCATTTTGATATTTGTGCTCCTTTTAATTCTATAGTTTAGGTGCTATCTTGTTGTGTTGTTGCTCGTTGTTTGCTACTTATTTTGTGGCCAATTTTGGAGAATAATATTGTAACTCTTTGTGATTATAGTGGAGGTTTGGTCCCATAGTTTTTTTACTCTTCACATCAAAGGGTTTTCCACGTAAATTTTGTGTCTCGTGTGGTTGATTTTATTTTTATCTTGTTGTGTTCGCTTGGTTAATTTATTTGCTACCATATTACCTTTGTTTTTATTAAGTTTTCTTGTCTCCTCTTGGTTCAAATTGAAAGTAAAAGATTAGATTGGGGTATTCTTTCGCTGCTACCCTATCATTCACTTTGATAGTGCCTTGCCTCTTCTCAAACAAAGTGGTATCAGAGCATAGGTTCTTATTGATTGTCAACTTAAAAGATGAAGAAAAATATGGGGAAAAATGATGTGTTTGAATGGTAGTAATTATCATACTTGGAAAGGTAATATGAAAGGTCTTTCCTTTGTCAAGAAAATGCATTTACTTGTGTTTGCGTCTACTAAATCTCAATCTGTGATAGATGAGGATTGGAAATTTGAGCACCGACAGGTTTGTGCCTATTTGAGACAATGGGTTGAAGAAAATGTTAGAAGCCATATTATGAATGAGACATATGCAAGAAGTTTGTGGGACAAGCTTGAGACACTTTATGCTTCGAAGACTGGCAATAACAAGTTGTTCTAGCTTAGGCAATTGATGAATATTAGGTGTAAGAGGGAATTCCTATTTTTTATTGTATAAATAATCTTCAGGATGTCCTTGATCAGCTGTTCAAAATAGGTGTAAAGTTTGATGAAGTAATTCAGGGACTTTGGTTTCTTAATATGTTGCTGCTTGACTCTTTGAAAACTCTTTGAGTTTCTTTGACTAATTCTGCTCCCAGTGGTGTTGTAACTATGGAATATGTTAAGAGTGGTGTCTTAAATATAGGAATGAGAAGAAAATCTCAGGCCTTATCTTCTTTATCTTCACACTCTGATGTTTTGGTGATTGAAAAAGGGGGGAGAAACAAGTCCAGAGGTTCGAACGATAGAGATAAATATAGAAGCAAGTCAAAGTCTAAATTCAAGAATGTTACATGTGATTATTACAACAAAAAGAGGCATATCATGAAATATTGTTACAATTATAAGAGAGATATGAGACAACAAAAGAAAAAAGATGATAATGAAAACAGTGTTGTTGTTATTACTAATGATGATCTTCTTGTTTCTTGTGGTAAGAATGCCATTAATATTTTTCTTGAAGAGTCTAGATGGTTTGTGAATTCTAGTGGTACTTCTCATTTTACATCAAATAAGAAATTGTTTTCTTCTATACTCCAAGAAATTTTAGGATGTTGAAAATAGGCAATAATGATGAAGTTTAAGTACTTGAAATTGGCATTGTTTATTTAAAAAGTAACAATGGTTCAAAACTAGTTCTCAATAATGTCAAGCATGCTCTAGATGTTCGCTTGAATATGATTTTGGTAGTGAACCTTGATGATGAGGGTTATGTTAACACCCTTTGTGCTAGCCAGTGGAAGCTTACTAAAAGTTCAATGATTGTGGCTCGAGGTGACCAGTTTTCTAACTTGTACGTATTTCATGGCTCCACTTCTAGAGGCTTAGTAAACTTGGTGGAGAATGATACTTCATCAGAGTTATGGCATAGAAGATTGAGTTATATGAGTGAGAAGAGGATTGATAGTTTTGCTAAGAAAAATTTACTTCTACAGTGAAACAAGCAAAGTTAAAGAAGTGTGTTCATTGCTTAGCCAGTAAATTGAAAAGAGTTTCTTTTCAGAGTCATCCGCTTTCAAGAAAGCTTGATTTGCTAGAGTTGGTATATTCTGATATGTGTGGTCCTTTTAAAGTAAGGTCACATGGTGGAGCACTTTATTATGTGACTTATTGATGATCATTCTCATAAATTCTAGGTATTTCCTTTGAAGTCCAAGGATCAAGTACTTGATGTGTTCAAGGGTTTCCAGGCCTTGATTGAGAGATAGACAGGGAAATAATTGAATGTATCTGCTCAGAGAAATATTGCAGAGAGCAGGGTATTCGATATCATAAAACTCCTCCAAAAACTCTCTACTTAAATGGTTTAGCAGAGAGGATGAATAGTACTCTAGTTGAGAGAGTTATTGTAAGACCCCGTAAAATTCTAATCTTAACTCAGTTCATTAAAGCTTGAAAAGAGGTCCCAGACTTAGAAATTTCAGTCAAGTATTTATACTTAGAATATTTTAGCCTTCATAAGTTGGCAATCCTATTTCATGACCCTTATGACCTTAAAATATTGAGTTTTAGGTTGATTTATGGTCAAGAATGTCAGTAGGTCACTTCGGGTGAGTTTTAAATTTTTTGGACCTCGTTTGAACCATGTCCAGGTGACTAAAACAGTGGGTCGACACGATCTCAATGCATTGCATCGCCTATCGCGTCGATAGATAAATTTCCACCCAGCTTTCAGTGCAATTCCAGTGAACCAATACAAACTCGATGTGGTGCATTGGCCATCGCATCGATACCATCGATGCGGTGCGTCGGTCTGCGCGTCATGGGCATGTTTTTTGTTTTTTTAATTCCACATCCAGATGGGTAAATGGGTCTTCATCCCACTTCTATTCAGCCCTCAAAACACAAAATTAAGTCAGTCTTAGGGCTAAAACTCTCATCCTCTCAATAACAAACCCTAGGGGATCTAATTTCAAATTTAAAATTCAAGAACACACCATCAATCTTCAAGGATTCAAGTACCAAGGTATGTGAAGTGTTTATCCAAGTGTTTCCTTCCATTCTTGGAGTTAGAGAAACTCTTTTAAACTACAAGTTAATTGATTTCAAGAATTCTATGTGGGATTTGAGTGTATTCATGATTATAATGTTAATTGTGTTCTAACCCATGGTTTATTCAAAGTTTCATGTGAAAATATTTATCATGTGTGTAGTATCATGTGAATTCATGTTAAAAGCCCTTGATTTTTGAATTGGGATTTGAAATTATAATGCTTGCATGTTGTTTAGTATCATGTGCATAGATTATGTTTCCCAAGTACTTGATAAATTGCTCATATGAATTAAATGTGAAAAATCATGAAATACTAGCATATTTGCAAGCTTATATCTTACAAGTGTTTGATAGAATGCCTTTATGAATGAATTGTGAGCAAGTGAACATTGTGACGCTTTTCAAGTTTACGTTATGATTTACTTTTTATGCTATCGAGTCTTGGGGGTATCCAATACCCAAAAATTTAGCTTCTTACCTAGAGTTACAATAGTTACAGAACAGTCTCAGTAGCATCACAAACAATAGTACTCAGTAATCAGTCACAGTCTCAGTTCAGTATATAGTTCAGAACTCGGTAGTATTTCATCAGTCAGTGGCACTCAGTAAACTCTGTTAAGTTTAGTTAGACAACGCAATCAGTAATAGTTCATTCCAGCCTAGTACAGTTTAGAAATCAGTTCAGTGTCTATTCAGTTGGGAGTAGGATTTAGCACCGAGTGAGTACAGGGATGACGGCTTCCCCGTTAGAGAGGCAGAGTCGTTAGTAGCAGTCCCTATACTCCAGAACTACGTAGCCAGTACAGGATGAGGAGTCACTCATCATACTAGGCTTGACTACCTCCTAGGGGTCACCCGTTAGACTAGGCTTGACTACCTCCCAGGGGTCACCCGTTAGACTAGGCTTGACTCCGCCCAAGTGTCACCCGTCAGTTAGGCTTGGTATCCTAGTTTTCCAGTGTTAGTACCTGTGGCATGGTATTAGAACCCTTTCAAGTGGGGTCACAGGTTGGACCCTTATCAGCTCAGATTTAGGGTATGTCAGTTAGATGATTACCTCCCATAGTTTTAGTTTTAGTTTCAGTCTCAGTATAAAACTCAGTTTAGTTCTACCGAATCAGGACTGTCAGACATAGTCACCCATCTAAGTATAGAACTCAGTTCAGTTCTAAAAAATCAGGACTATCAAAAACAGTCACCCAGTTATCAGTAATATAGTTATCAGTCAACTCAGATATTAGTCATCCGGTTATCTGAACTCAGTATCCAATGTTACTATGATCTCAAACACAGTATTTGTAGATATGTTCAGTATTGCATAATCAATGTTTTATCAGTTTTCAATTATGCATGTACTCTCATTCAGTTGTATTCATACTATTCAGTCAGTTATTATTCATTCATATAAACCTCTGCATATCAGCCTACCTCACTTAGCATACCAGTACATTCAAAGTACTAATGCATACCTCTTCTTTTGCGCTATGATGTTTTATATCATAGGTTCAGATGCATGGGCTCCTGACCGTACTTATTAGCCTAGATTATCAGCAGCAGACCTAGTGATGAGTCCTCATTATTCGAGGACAAAGTTGTCATATTATTTCATTATGTCAGTATTGAGTTTATTTCAGTAGTCGGGTTAGTTGGGGACTTGTCCCATTAACTCTATGTTCAACCAAATAGAGGCTTTCAAACTAGACTTTCAAACAGTATTTAGTTGTACGAATTATTATTACAGTTGGTATTCTTTATCAGTATTTTAGGTTTTGAACCTTATGGCATTTTAGCCTATTTTTCCGTATTTATTACAGTATTATTATTTAGTGCTCACAGCAGATGTCAGTCATGGGTTAGCTTGTGGTCCTTCGGGGTTATAGGCATCGTGTAGCATCCGGGGTAAAGACTCAGAGCATTAAAAACTTAGTATCAAAGTTTAAGGTTCAACAGAGTCCTAGGAAGTTTGAAAGCCGCGTCTAGTAGAGTCTTGTGCATGGGTGTGTGGCATGCCACACTTATGAACAAGAGGCTATGAGGTGTTTTAGGAAAAGTTTCCCTTCTTTCAGTATTCATGTTATGCGAGTGAGCATGATCTAAAGCTAAACTTTCAGTTTAATTCATTCATTCCTTCCGTCTACAGAACATGCCTCCCATAAAAGTTAATGGAAAAAGGAATGAAAATCAACCAGCACCTCCGCCCATTCATGCAGATCCCCTGAATGAGCATGTGTCTCACTCCGAACTTAGGACTGCTTTCACTGCTTTAGCTTATTCAGTAGTATCCCAAAACAATCAGATGGCTACAATCCTATCTAGCTTTTTGGCTTGCACTCAACAAAGTGAGGAAGGGGAGTTTAGGAAGAATAAAAGGTCTAGAACAAATAATTCTAAGCCAAGATCAGGGAGTAATAGTCGCTCCTAATTCCGTTAGAGATTCTCAACCCCAGTTCCACCTTCATTCAAAGTGACAGTGCTTAAGTCTAAGAATGACAGTCAAGATGGAGCAACAGGCTCTAAGTCACAAGGTAGTGGGAAGGGTGTTCGTACTAATCTGCTTTGTGGAGAATGTGGTAAGAACCATAAGAGAGTGTGTAGAGATGGCAGTGATGTTTATTTTGGGTGTGGTAAGCTAGGCCATAGAATCAGAGATTGTCCTCAGTCAAATTCACGGAGTCAACATATCCGTTCCTCAGCCTAGTTCGGTCGCCCGAATTAGCAGGGTGCCACTTCCAGTGCCATCGGTGAGAAATACCCAAACAGGCTTTATGCACTTCAGTTTAGACAGGACTAGGAAAATTTCGCTGATGTGGTCACTAATACGTTACAGATCTTCCATTTACATGTTCCAGGAGCTTCTTTGTCTCTGGTAACTCTTTACATAGCAATCAACTTTAAAGTCAGGCTAGGAATATAAACTGAACCTTTTTAGTGCCTACCCCAGTAGGAAACTCTATTCCAGCTAGACGAGTATACAGAAATTGTTCGGTTACAATATTTCAGCGGGGAGAATTTTATTCGTGGATTCAAGTTTATGGCTTTTGAGATTTAGTTATTTGTTACTAATTTTGAAAATCAGTACATTAATAGTGGCTTTGATATTTTTTTGATGTGAAAGAGGTAATATTTGAATTGTTTTTTTTTTTGTAATTTAAAAATGACATTAAATGAAAAAAAAAATGAATTTGGTCTTCTCTGTTTGAATGTTTAGGCTTGAATATGTAGATATTTTTTTTGATTTCGTGTTTCCTATTAGCGGTCTTAACTCGGAAGTTCAAGCTCAAATTTATAGGCGTTTAAAATCAGAGGAAACACATGATTTTGTTATTATGCTTATTTACGATCATGATTTTCTTAGTTAAAATTTGCTTTTATTTATTTATTTATTTATTTATTTATTTTTCTTCTCTCTTCTAAACTTCCAAATATAAAACCAAAATATTTTTATAGGAAGAAGTTTGTTCTTGGTTCTATTCATTTTATTATGATTATTTATGAGTACTTAAATCTGTTTTGGTCTAGGTAAAAGAGAAGCTCTTGTTTCATCTTCGAAAGGTGTTGGAAATTTGTTTGTTTAGTTTAAAATTAATTCAATGCATGTAATTCGATTTTAGTTGCTTTAATTGGTTCTGGGCATTTTCATTCTAATGGACTAGTGTCACATCTCAGCAAAAGTAATCTTAAATGATAGTTTGAATCGTAAATGATATATATATATATATATATATTATGTATGTATGTATATATGTATGTATGTATATATGTATGTATATATGTATGTATGTATATTACTAGGTTTACTTGTAATTGTTTGTTTAAATTCGGAACAAGCATAGTTAGACAGTAAGGTTGAATGGATATTGTATTTGAAAAATGTATTGATTTTGGCTTTGATTAAATACTAATTCAACTGGAGTTTATCTTGTTTGAGTTAAATAAATCGTAATTAAGGAGAAAATTTTCCCTTTTATGGCCATTTTAGGTGTAAAAGTATGTTTATTAAGAATACAACAATAAATCCGGTGTATTCCCACAAAGTAAAGTTTGGGGAGGGTAAAATGTACACAGTCCATACCGCTACCTCCGAAGAAGTAGAGAGGCTATTTTCGATAGACCCCCGACTCAGAATAGAGAATAGTATACAAGGTCGTAGTGAAACATAAAGCAGGATGGAAGACATAATAGAAATAAGGAATAAGAAATAGTAAAATAGATATCAGAGAAATACGAAATAATAAAAATACGAGTAATTCGAATAAGAAATAAGAGATAGGACACCCACCATTTAGTAACATACACTCACAGACCAAAGACACCCACCACACCCAAACTCTCCTAGAAGCTCCTACTAACGGACACAGTCCTAGTATTACTAACCCGGATACACAAGAGCTCTCCTAACACCTTGCTACAAACCACACACTCACACTAGCCTCCTACCCTTATCCGCGACCTCCACACCTTCCTAACTAGGGTCATGTCTACAGTAAACTGTAGCGATCATGTTATGTCTAATCACTTCCCTTCAGTATTTCTTCGGCCCATCTCTACTCCTTCTAAAGTCATCCAAAGCTAGCCTTTCTCACCTATGAACTGGGGCATCCGTGCCCCTCCTCATCACATGCCCAAACCATCTCAGCCTTCCTTCTCACATCTTGTCCTCCACTGAAGCCACTCTCATCTTCTCCCTAATAGTCTCATTCCTAACTCTATCCCCTCTAGTAATTCCACACATCCAACACAACATTCTCATTTCTACCACATTCAATCATTGAATATGGGATTTCTTGACTGGCCAACACTCTGCTCCATATAGCATGGCCGGACGGACTGTCACTCTGTAGAATTTTCCATTAAGCTTAAAGGGCACCTTCTTATCACACAACACTCCCGAGGCAAGCCTCCACTTCATCCAACTTACTCCAATACGTTTAGAGACATCCTCATCAATCTAGCCATTCTCCTGAATCATAGACCCAAGATACTTAAAACTATCCCTCTTAGAAATATCCTGGGAATCCAACCTCACCACCACATCGTTCTCCTAACTTGAGTCACTAAAATTGCATTCTATATACTCTATCTTGGACCTACTCAATCTGAACCCCTTAGATTAAGGGTTTGCCTCCAAACCTCCAATCTTTCACTCACACCCTCCCGTGTCTCATCAATCAGCACTACATCATCCGCAAATAACATACACCAAGGCACCTCACCTTAACTACTACACGTCAGCACGTTCATCACTAACGCAACCAGAAATGGGATAAGAGTCGACCCTTGATGCAAATCTGTCTTGATCAAAAAATGCCCTGAGTCTCCTCTCTCCGTCCTCGCCCGAGTCTTCCATCCATCGTACATGTCCTTAATAGCTCTAATGTGTGCCATCGAAACCCCTCTTACCTCTAAGTATCTCTAAAAAACCATTCTAGGGAATTTTTTATACGCTTTCTCTTGGTCGATGAACACCATGTGAAAATCCATCTTTCTTTCCCTATATTGCTTCACCAATCTCCTCACCAGATGGATTGCCTCTGTTGTCGAGCGACCAAGCATTAAACCAAACTGATTCTCCAAAATGGACACGACCCTCCTCAATCTCCGCTCAACCACCCTCTTCCAAATTTTTATAGTGTGACTCAACAACTTAATACCCTTATAGTTGTTATAACTCCGAATGTCACCCTTGTTTTTATATAACAAAATCATCATACACCATCTCCAAGCCTCAAGCATTCTCGTAGTCTTAAAATTGTCTTTAAATAAATCAGTTAACCACCTTAAACCTACTTTACCAGTACACTTCTAAAAATCTACCTGAATTTCGTCAGGCCCTGTCGCCCAACCCCTCCGCATCTTACGAATAGCCTCTTTGACCTCCTCAACCTTAAAACGTCTACAGTAACTGAAATCACGGCTCTTCTTCGAGCGCTCCAGCTCCCCTAACTCAAAGCCTCTGTCCCCCTTCTCGTTTAAAAGTCTATGAAAATACTCCTGCTACCTCTTCTTAATATGAACATCCTACTCCAAAACTCTACCATCCTCACCCTTAATGCACTTCACTTGATCGAGGTCATTACCATTTATCTCCCTAGACTTAGCAAGCCTATACAACCTTTTTCTCATATTTTTCCTTAACCCCACATACAAGTTCTCAAACATTATTCTCTTAGCAGTCGCAACTACTAACTTAGCCTCCTTCTTTGCTACTTTGTAAACTTCCCTATTCACCCATTTCTCATCTTCTTCTTTACTCTCAATCAACTTAACATATGCCCCCTTCTTAATCTCCAATTTCTTCTTAACTTTTTCATTCCTCCACTAGTCCCCCTTATGCCGACCTACTCGACCTCTCGAAATACCCAACACCTCTCTAGTTGTCTCTGTGATGCAGCTGGCAGCCTTGTCCCACACAACATCCATATCCCCCCTACACTCCCACACCCCCAATCCCACCACATTCTCCCCTATCTCCCATACACTAACTAGCGTTAAACCACCCCACTTAATTTTGGGTCAACCCTCACCGACCCTACTCTTTCTGATAATTAATTCCATCACCAAAAGCCTGTGCTGGGTTGAAATGTGCTCACTCGAAATGACTTTACAGTCCTTACATAAAACCCTATCCTCTTTCCTAAGCAGCAGAAAATCAATCTGAGTCTTGGCTAACGTGCTTTTGAAGGTAATCAGGTAATCCTCTTTCTTAAGAAAGCTCGAATTAACTACTACCAGCCTAAAGGCCCTCGAAAAAACTAATAGAGCATCCCCCTCACCATTTATATCACCGAAACCAAAACCTCCATGCACATCATCATAACCTCCCGGTAAAACCCTAATATGCCCATTGAAGTCCCCTGCTATGACAATCTTCTTCGAGATAAGCACGCTTCTCACCACCTCATCCAAAGTCTCCTAAAATATCGCTTTCACCTCATCTTCCAAGCCCACCTGTGACACATAAACACTATACACATGCAATCAAAACCCCCCAATGTCCAACTTAATCGTCATCAGCCTATCACTAACCCTCTTAACCTCTACCACCTATCCTCTAAGCTCCTTATCTACTAAGATGCCCACTCCATTCCGGTGCCTCTCACTCCCTGAGTACCACAACTTGAACCCATCCACATCTCTAGCCTTAGACCCTACCCACTTAGTCTCCTGAACACACACAATATTGATCCTCCTCTTCTTAAGAATGTTTATTAAGAATATTAGGCCAAAATTTAATTTAAGGTGTAATTAATTAATTTAATCATGAGAAAAAGAAGATTTGGATATGAATTTATTCTAAAAAAAAAATCCAAAAAAAGAGAAAGGAAAACAATTATAAGGGAGAGAATTTGTAAAAGAATGATTTAGGGTTTTAACCTCTAGAAAATTAAGGTTTAACATACAAGTGAAATTTAACGATAAAGTCGGAAAGCCCTGCTACTAACCATTTGTTATAATAAAATTATCATACTATTTGAAGCCGATCTAATTGGGTTAGGTAGATTCTAAACATGTTAGATTCTTATATAGATTTTGAAAAATGGTAGTGATTCATAAATTCCACAAAGACGCGAGAAATATATAAAAAATTATGGTAAGGCTGAAAAGTACTGCTACCGGTAAGCCACATATTAATATAATAAGACAGTTTTAATAAATATAAAATAAATAAAAAGCAGGATATAAGTAATTTTAGGGCTAATAAATATTTTATATCCAAAGATTAATTCAAGATAGACTTAAGTCATTAGAGCGACCGTGCTAGAATTACAAAACTCGAGGGGTGCCTCTTACCTTTCTTTCGGTCAATAGAATTTCTTGTTCGGTCTTCTATTTTCGAAGACCAATAAAGAGTTATTTCCATATCACTATAGATTCAATAAGGTGACTTCAAACGCCATAACTCATTTCCAAGTGATGATTCTATAAATAAAATAATTCCTATTCAAAATTGTCACTTCAATTGGAAAAACTCATCGACTCCTCGATGAAAAATAGGTGTGGCACCTTTTAGTTCAGTATTTCAGGGTGAACGTTCAGGCCTAGTTATGCTTTCTCCTATTGAGACTGGTCATATAGGTTGTTATGTATGTAATGAGATTGGCCATATGGCCAGGGAATGCACCCACCGGGTGGTTTGGAATACTTTTATTCCAACTCTGAAGGGTAGGGGTGTGACCAAAGGTATGAGGGGTAGAGGTAGTGGAGCTTGTAAGGGTTTTTCTTGGGCTACTCAGGCAGTTGGTGGCGTAGGGCCACCCAGGTAGTTGGTGGTCGTAGGGAAGTGCTATGCAATATCAGTCAAAACTGAGGTAAAGACTTTTGATGTTGTGATTACAGCTTTCATCCCCATTTGTTTTAGACCTATATCTATATTATTTGATTCCGGATCTATTTTCTCTTATGTGTCTGTATAGTTTGCTTCGGGTTTAAATTCTGTTAGTGAGCCTTTTGTCATGCTTATTTGTGTATCTACCCTGATAGGTGATTCTTTAGGAGCACCGATCTTGTGTTATGAATTTTGATGGGTATGAGACATTGGTAGACTTGGTTGTGTTATATATGGTTGATTTTGATGTTATTTTGGGTATGGATTGATTGGATCCTTGTCATGTTATCTTAGATTGTTTTGCTAAGACTGTGACCTTAGTTTTGACGGTGTGCCAAGGATAGCTTAGAAGGGTGTACCTCATTCAGGTCCAAAGAGGACTATATCTTATGTTCAGGCTCGTAAATATATTGAGAGGGGATGTTTATCTTACTTGGCTCATATTCATGACACCGGTGTTTTTTTATCATGTTCATATTGTACTCAGTTTATGAATGTGTTTCCTACTGAATTGTCTGGTATGCCTTTAGAGCGAGATATTGATTTTGCTATTAATGTTGAGTCGAGCACCAAGCCCATTCCTATTCTTCCTTATAGGATATCCCCAACAGAGATAAAGGAACTGAAGGATCAGTTACAGGATTTGTTGGATAAAGGATTTATCCCACCTAGTATTTCACCTTGGGCTGCGCCTATCTTATTTATAAATAAAAAGGATGGATCTATGCGGATATATATTGATTATCTGTAGTTAAATAAAGTGACAGTTAGGAATAAGTGTCCTCTTCCTCGTATTAATGATTTATTTGATCAACTTTGGGGTACTTTGGTGTTTTCAAAAATTAATTTGAGGTTCGGTTATCACCAGTTGAGGATTAGAGCTTCAGATATTCTGAAGACAACTTTTCAAACTCAATATGGTCATTGTGAGTTCTTGGTCATGTCCTTTGAGTTGACCAATTTCCCTGTCGCGATCATGGAGTTAATGAACTGGGTATTTTGATTGTATCTTGACTCCTTTGTAATTGTATTTATACATGATATCTTAGTTTATTACATGAGTGAGGTTGAGCATGAGGAGCATTTCCAAATTATGCATTAGAGATTGAAGGATGAAAAGTTATATGCTAAGTTCTCTAAGTGTGAGTTTTTGTTGGAGTCTGTTTCTTTCTTGGGTTATGTGGTGACTAAGGAAGGTATTTTGGTTCAACCAACGAAGGTTACAACTTACTAGCATTTTTATAAGCCTAAACTATCATGTTTTTTTATTGATTTGTTGTTAATTTCTTACTTAATGCTCTTTTGTGTAGGTAAAACTAATATAAGAAAATGAGCAAGGAACTTGATAAAAATGAGTTAAGGGAAAGGAATATGAGCAAAAAGAACAAAAGCTGAAATTACAGGTCTAGGAGTCGACCCTCAGTTACTGCATCGCGGCCTGAGGATCGCGATAGCGATATGACTACCGTGATCGCGACCCAAAGATGGCTATCATGGAAGAGCTGAAAAGTTTCAAGTGTATTTTTGTAATATTTGACAAAAATGGAATTGGGGCTTACATAGAGGTACTTAGTTCATTTTTTTACACAATCTTTTATCTTATATACTATCTTATCCTTAGTTTAGAGTTTTTGTAATTTCTTGGGGCTTGGAGCTAAAATTTGTGACTAATTTTAGACAAGAATTAATTATAGGAACTCCAAAGTATAGATTTGGCACACCCACTAAAGATTTATAGGATTCTATAGTGTGGTTTTCCCTCTCTTTATTTTCTTATGGATAACTTTGATGGAAATATTGGTTTATTTGTGTTTATTATCATTATGATTTGCTAGATCTACCTCTTGGGATTATACTAGAATAGGATACAATTGTGTGTGGGTTGTGCTATATTTGTGTGTATTTTAGTTTGTTTATGATTGGTTCTATTATTCCTTGATTAAATTAGTTGGGATTTGTGGGCGAAAGTCCCAAATGCCCAAATGGGTTTGATGGATGAAAATCCCAATATCTTGAAAGCTCAAACCATCCTTGAAAGAGGGATGTGGGAATCAAAGAAATAGTAAACAATTTATGGGTATGTCTTGCCAATTTTTCACTATCTTAGACATAAGGGTGATTAGGAGGTTGACTATACCGTTGGCGTTATCCTAGAAATAGGGATACCCAATTGAGGTGTTGGTTGGATTTAATTGTTACACTTGTTAGGTACTTAAAAGGGTCAATGAGTGACATCTTTGAGGTTTTGTTGAAGAACTAGCTTCAAGGACTTTAAACCTAGCCTACCACATCATCAACTATTAGAATTTGCATTGAATTATCATGTTCCCATGCATAACTTTCCTCTAAGAAAGCATAGTCCCAAGATCCATTTCAATTGATTATACTCTAATTATTCTTGGTCTCAAATTAGTCCCTTAGAAGCCTAAGAATTGCCTTCACATTAAACAAGATTGAAAACCCCCAAACCATTTTGTACAATAGGTTTGAATCTAGCAAGCTACTTTTATTTCAAATTTACTCAATCGCCACTCACATTATTCCTCGTGGATTCAACCCCGACTCTTAGTTGGATAAATATATTGACAACAAACGTCTTGCACTTAAATTAACGTGTAAGTTGAGTGTTATAAAAAATGGTGGTGTTGTCGGGGAACAATTGGCGTATTGAGTTAGTTTGAGATTTTACCTTACTTGCCTTGATTCAAACTTGTAAATATTTATTTGTGATTTTCTTTTGTTTTTTGTCTTAGGTAGGTTTTTATTTTTGTTTTTTTTGTCACTATGGCATCATAGAATGAATATGAGTTCAGTGGTTGGAGACCCTATCGTGACAATCCATGTCCATATTGTAATGGACTTCACTTTTGGCAAGATTGTAGATATGCTCTCCAGAGAGATATGTGTGTACCATCTCGATCTTATAGGGAGTATGGTTGTTCTTTATGTGGTGATCGTGATATACATTGGAGTGATTTTCCAAATGCCCCTACCCCCGTTATGCTAACCCAATTGCTAGTTCTTCTTATGATTTTGATAGATCTTATGGTCAAGAAAAGTAAGAACGAAGCACCAGAAAAAGTGGCATTAAAGCAATGCTTCAACTTATCTTGGATCGGGTGGAATCAACGAAGGATAACATACAGCTCATGCATCAAGACATGGGGGCATGTAAAGAGGGAATCGAAAGGATGAAGGAAGTGGGTATGGAGGCTAATTTTTCAAATATCAGGGTATGCCCACTCTTCCAAATGGGCTCAAAGTTGATGAATCCTTGGTGATTTCCCAACCAACCAAACCAAACATGAGAGATGATGCAAAAATTGAGGAAATAGTACTAGAGTCTAAAGAAAAAGCCAAGAAAATCCTTTGTAAAGGATCTAGTCCATTTCAGGGTTAGAATGTCAAAACAGATGCAACTCCGGAATTAGGAAGAAGACCTCACTCGAACCACTTTTCAACATTATGCTTGGTGGATGTGATGAAAGTTGAACCACCCAAGCAAATGATGAATTTTGAAGATGAGGAGGAAAATTCCTATATTTTGGAGCTTGTCTTTTCAAAAGGGCAAAATGAAGCCCCTCAATTAAAGGCCAATAAATACAAAATTCAGTGTGTAACAAGTGAATTTCTTATGCTCCCCCCAATACTGTAAGACCCCACAAAATCCTAAGCTCAACTCAATTTTTTAAGCTTGCTAAGGGGTCTCAGACTTAAAAAATTCTAGCTAAGTACTCAGACTTAGTATTATTTTGGCCTTCGTAAGTTGGAAAATCTACTTCACAACTCTTATGAACTTAAAGTATCAATCTTTAGATTGATTCATGATAAAAAAATATCAGTAGGTGTCTCTGGACAAGTTTTAGATTTTTTGAACCTCATTTAGACTATGTTCGAGTGACCAAAATAGTGAGTCGACGTGATCTCGATGCGTAGCATCATCCCTCACGTAGATAGATAATTTTTTCTCTGTTCAGTACAAATTTTAGTGAATCAACACGGACTCGATATGGCACATTGTCTATCGTGTCGATGCCAACGACGCGGTGCGTCAGTCTGTGAATCAACAATTCCGTTGTCAGTCATTAAAAGTCGTGTCCTCAGGGGTATTAAGGTCTTTTTTCCATGCCTATCAACCCCAAAACATAAGATTAAGCCATTTTAGAGGCTAAATCCATTCACTATTCTCAAACTTCTCAAGAACAGAAACTCTAGGTGATCTAAATTCAAAAGCCAAGGCTCAAGATTTCACCATTTTTCTTCAAGAATTTAGCAATCAAGGTATGTGAAGTGTTCATCCGAAGGTTCCTTCTACCCTTGGAGTCCAAGAAACTCTTTTAAACTTTAAGTAGCTTGATTTCATGTTTTCCATGATTTGAAATCAAAGTGTATACATGATTATTGCTATAATTGGGTTTCTATTTCATGATTTATCACAAGGTTGATGTAGAATTATTTGATATGTGCAATTTATCATGTGAATTCATGTTGAAACCCATGAAATTGTGAATTTGAAAATTTAATCATAATTCTCACATGTTGTTTACTATTATGTGCATATACTATGCCATCCAAGTAGTTGATGAATTGCTCATTTGAATGTAATAATAAGATTATATCATGCTATTATGTATACTATTTCATGTCATGCAAGTGTTTGATAAAATGTCTCTATAGATGCATTATTAACAAGTGTGCATTTTTATGTTATTCTATGTAAGATCATGTAAAGCTTTACTTTTCATGCTATCGAGTCCTGGGGGTATTTATACCCGACAATTTAGTTATTTACCTAGAGCCAGTATCAATTATAGGATAGTATCAGTTATCTCACGATCAGTAGAATTCAGTCAGTTAATAATATTTAGTAGCATTCTATCAGTCTATGAAACCAAGTGAACTAAGTTCAGTTTAGTTATACAGTACGATGAAAAATAGTTTAGTCCAGACTAGAATAGTCTAGAATCTAGTACAGTGTTTATTTATTTGGGAGTAGGATTCAGCACCAAGTAAACCTATGGATGGGGACTCACCTACCAGTAGAGAGTGTGATCCTTAGTAGCAGTCCTTGCATTCCAGAACTATATAGCCAGCGTAGGTTGAGACATCAACCTACCAGTTGAGGGTTAATGAGGTGATCTACCTGCCAGTTGAGGGTACCTCCGTTCTCGTTCAGAATACCTTCCAGATGAGGATGGCTCAGCTTATCTTTACCCATGGCAAAGTACTGACACACTTGTAACTGGGGTTATAGGTTGGACCCCAATCAGTTTAAAGAGGAGAATGTTGGTTAGATGATTACCTCTCACAGTCTCAGTTTTAGTTCCATTCACAGAATAGATCTCAGTTCAGTTCTACAGATTTAGGACTGTCAGATACAGTCATTTAGTTATTAGCTACATTGTATCAGTAAACCCAGATATCAATAAATCAGTAATTCAGAACTCAGTATCCAGTGTTATCACGATCTCAATTACAATATACATATTCATGCATGTACTCTCATTTAGTTATATTCATGTCATTCAGTCAGTATTGCTCATATATGAACCCATGCATTTCATCCTACCTTACTTAGTATACCAGTACATTTAAAGTACTGACTCATATCTTTCTCTTACACTATGATGTCTTATATCATAGGTTCAGACCTACGGGCTCCCGAGCACCATTAGCAGATTAGATCTTCAACAGTCAGAGTTAGTGGTGAGTCCTCATAGTTCAAAGACATGATTATTTTATTCAGTATTTTGATTTATCAGTACAGTTTTTAGTAGTTAAGGTTAGTTGGGGGCTTTCCCATCAACTCCATAATTCAGACAATAGAGGCTTTTCAGACTAGAGCATTTTCAGATAGATGTTTCAGTTTTGGTATTGTTATATCGTGTTCAATTTATTTTAGTATTGAACCTTATGAAAAGTTTCCGCCTAATTTCTGCATATTTGTAGTATTACTATTCATTTGTTGCAGCAGGTACCAGTCATGGGTTAGCTTATGGTCATTTGAGATTATAAGCACCGTGTAGCATCCGGGGTATAGACTCAGGGCGTTACAAATACCCAATGATCCTATTAGAAAGTTTGATGTAAATTTGGGTAAAATATTTAAATCTTCAAAGTAGAGAGATAGAAAATATTTCATTATGTCCTCACCTTTGTCCAAAATGCCTCAAAGATGTATTGATCTAAAGTTGGACCGCCGATTCAAATCTTCTAAATGGAGACATAAATGATTGGCAAAAGATGTCATGCAACGACTTTAACTAAGCCGTTTCTTGGTAGGCAGTCCAAGAAATTTATATCAATGTTTTCTAATGTTTTTCATTCAATTTTTAGCTTGTTTTTGGGTGTTTATAGGTGACGGCACAAGTTGGAATAGGTATCCCAATAATGAAACCCCGGATAAGTATATTGGACTTTCTTTTCATCACTTTCCTCTCTTAAGTAAGCTTACAAGGTATGATCTTTAAAATACAAAGAATGATCACATTCCATGATTTCTTTTGGTTTGAATTAATTCGTTTGAGCTTAATTTGGTAGAATGTGGTTGTTGGGATGAGGATTTTTGAATGTGTGCCTAGTCTCAAATGCTAATTTACAAAATTCTTGTTTTCATACACTAGTGCACACCATGTGTTTGATGAAACACCCACTTGAGGTTTGTTTCCATAATTGAGTGGTGGGTGATTTAATTGGGTTACTATGATTACAAGTAGTGTTTTTGGTGATGAATTGGTGCATTGGGATTGTTCACATGTGTTATTATTCTATCTATTCAAGCTTTTACTTTTCATGCACACCATATGTTTGTTAAAATGTCAATAAGAGATAAATGTCTTATATGCTAGTAAAGGTTAATGTGAACTTTCTTGGGGCATTGTGTGATCATTTTTGGAGTATATCTTTAAGTCCAATTGGTCTTAAATGAGGTATAACCGGTGGTGTTTGGTTGAAGTTGTTCATGAATGTTGAGTCCATGGTGTGATCAATTAGTGTTTGAGGGAAGTCTAAGTACCTGAGAGACATGAATACTTGCCTTGCCCTATGATAGATTGGGTGATGCCATTCTTAAGGGTATAGGGTCGTTTGTGCTCCTATTGGTGCTATGAGTGTTTTATGAGCTAAATGGACGATATGTGAAATTGTGAGGAAAGAATTCCTTGAATTTTAATGATAGTATGGCCTTGCATTCACCTAAGTTTTTCTTTAATTGTTTAAGAAGAGGCAAAAGTTCTAAAATGCTTTCCAAATGTCATTGGCAAGAAATAAAATGATTTTTAGAAAAACCAAAATATAGTTTTCTTTGTGAAAAAATCAAGGATATTTTTGAGCTTTCTTTTAAGTGATAACATTAAATTTAATTTTTGGCTCTCTCTTTACAAGGACGAGTCCTCGGCTCAGAGTAACTGATTAAGCTCAAATTTCTCAAATTGGTTGAGAGACTAACTTTTTCCTCTATGATTATGATGCGATGTGTGGTGAGGTTTTTGAATAATTCTTGTACATATGTGTAGTCTAGAACTTCCCCCGAGTGTTTTCAAAGAGAAATCCTAGACAATCTTGGTTTGGAGAATGACCCGAGGCCATTTTTGACCCGTCACATAGCCAAATTTCCACATTAACATTTTTTTCCTAGTTAACCCCTTTGAGCCTTTTTACCCATTTTTCTTTATTTGTCTAATGATAATCTTGCTAAAACACTTAAGCCCTTTTTAAAATCTTCCATTTGTCACTTAACCTCCTTTGATGCGTTGCATGATTCTAAGAAATGAAATATAGGCGAAAGCCTAAGTTTGGGGGAGAGGGTTTTGTGTAGTTGGGAAGATAATGTGAGGGTGATTCAAACTCCAATTTTTTTTTGGAGAGGGAGGGGGATGAATGTGATATGCGAAGATGAGCCAAGAAAGGTGTATGTAAGGTGGTCACATCATGTGATTAATAACAAGAGATCTGGTTGATGATAAATTTGAATAGCCTAGTTCATAGAACTTGAAGAGAAATTAGATGATTAAGGGGCTAAAAAGGCTTGAAGTTAGAAAATTTCTTGAAAAAGTCAAAGAAATGAAAAAATAAAATGATGACTTTGAATTAGTTGGTAAATGATAATAAAAGGGTAAGGAAATATAGGCAATGATTTAAAGGATAATAAGGTGGGTAGTTTGAAAATTTTGGGGAAAAGGAGTTGAGGAATTGCATTGAAGGAGGTATTTTAGTCACTTGATCCATGTATATTCCTTCCCGCATCTTAAACCTTCACCGTGACCCGTAAGACCTTGGTGATTCCAAATTAGGTAAGTCTATATTAGTGGATAAAAACGCAAAGGGCAAGTCTATGTTTCTACGCATTGTATTTAAATTTCTTTGTGAGAGTGTGATGTTGGGTGTATTTATGCATTCTAGTGTCACTATTCTAGTCGTTTTAGCCTTGTTTTGAGGATGATTCTATGCTATATGGGTTGATAATAAGATAAATATGTATCCAAGTATTAAAGCTTGTGTTTACAATGATTACAAGAGTTTCCTAACAAGTTTGTACTTAATAGAGTCAATTAGAGTTCAATAGAGAAAACTAGTCTTTCTAGCTTGAGCTAGTTGCTTAACTAGTCTAACTTGTTGGATTATCTGGTGTTTTAAGTGTTCCTTGTGGTTTTAGTGATTTTATTATATGTGGAACAACTTGTTAATAGTGGATAAAGTTCAAGCGAGTCAAGAAAAGAGTGGAAACTTGAAGTGAAAGATCATGAAATTCAACCTAGTCTAAGCTCTTGTTTTTTTTTTCAACATGATGGATATTGTGTTTTTGTACTTCTAATTCATGTGGTGTGTTCTTGTAGGATCTTTTGTAAGCCTAATATGATTATATATGGATGATATCGTAATGACCCGAGATTACCTCCTAGTCGTTACACGGTGCTTACGGTCCCGAGAGATCACAAGCTAACCCATGAGCTAGTACCTATTGTGAGCACTGAATAATATGATCATAAATATGGAAGAATACTGACATGCCATAAGGTTTTAAATATCTGAATTCAAACTGAAATATGAATCTAGGAAAATGACTGTCTGAATCTGATAAAGTACTGATAAACTGAACAACTAACTAATTGTAACGTCTGAAAAGCCTCTAAGACTGATTGACTGGGATTTTATGGGACAAACCCCCAAATAACTCTATTGAAAACTTAAATAAATAAATTAAATAAGATAGTCTGCCCTCGAGTGATGAGGACTCACCACTGCTACTGTACCTTTGATATGAGACATCATAGCGCAAAAAAAAGGTACGTGATCAGTACTTTGAATGTACTGGTATGTTAAATGAGGTAGGATAACGTGCAAGGTTTCATGAATAGGAGTAATGATCTATCTGAATACATATGTAAAACATAGAATACTGAATAAAGAGCATGAAATTTGTAGATACTAAACATGCATGAAAGTCTGTAAAATACTGAAAATACATGAAAATATATAAACACTGACGATGCATGACCAAGCATATGACATGAACTGGATAAAATCTGCAAACTAAAATACTGAAAATAACTAAAATCTGTACGCTTTGGTCGAACAATACTAAGATTGAAGAACTGAACTGGAACGTGACTGAGACTGTATCTGAGATTGTGGGAGGTATCATCTAACCGACATTCCCCAATCTGAGATAATCGGGGTTTAACCTGTAACCCCAGTTGGAAGGGTTTTAATACCGTGCCACAGGAACTAACGTCGGTTGTGTGGATCAACTAAACTGATATAATGTCCAAAGGACTAAGGGTGTAAAGCCTAAATTGATGGGTGACCCCTGCGAGATAGTCAAGCCTAATCTGACAGGTGACTACTCATATTCTACGTTGGCTATATAGTTCTAGAGTATAGGGACTACTACTAATGAATCTGCCTATCTAACGGGGAAACCGCCATCCCTGCACTCGCTCGGTGCTAAATCCTGCTCCCAACTGAAAGACACTGAAATACTAGACTGTTCTGAGTTTAATTGACTGGTATTTGACTATTCTGAAGTGATATAGTATATTGTGAAAACTGTTCTATAATATACTGAGACTAAATAAACGGCTATGAATTTCGGGTGTTCAATACCCCCAAAACCAAAATAATAGTAGTAGCATGAAACTAAAACATTGAAGGACATAGCATGAAGGCTCTTATTAAATCAATTGCTCTTGTAGGCATTTTATCAAAAACTTATAGTTCATGGTTTAAGATAATCATAGAATTACTAAAGGGATGGCATAATTGACATGAAATTATCATGGAAAATACTAATTCCTAATTTAATTCAACAAATGATAACACTAAAACATGAGGAATCGAATAATGACAATAACTTCATTAAAACATGGTATTAAATCAAAATTCATGGAGATTAATGGATGAAATCATGATTTAAAAATAAATAACTTAAAAATATCATAACTTTATAATTGAAAAGGTTACTTGGGATCCATAGATGAAAGGAATTCATGGATAAACATCTAACATACCTTAACGGATGAATTTCTTGAAGTCCTTGGGTGAATTCTTGAGATTGCTCTTGGTTTCTTGAGAGCTAGGTTTTGTAATTTAGAGAGAAAGCTCTTTAATTTGAGGGGAAATTAATAAAGAATAAACTTTTTAAAATGATTTTAGGGCATAAGTATTCCATCTGGGCGGATTAAAATAATGGGATAAGACTATTTTAACCCTGGACGAAATATTAGACTTTTGTGAAAATTTTCCAATTTGGGCCCCTAGCGCGACGCGGCGCTATCGCGCCGTGTCACTAGAAATTGACAACTGAGAAACTGGTCTATGGTGTGACGCGGGGAAATCGCGGTCCTTCACTGATTGGGACTTGGAAGTTCTCCGCGACGCGGTGGCATCGCGTTGCAACACTGGAAAATGACAAATACCAAATAAGCCTATGGTGTGACGCGCCAAAATCACAATACCTCACTGGAAATTGAAAATTGCTATTTTGACTCTCTCGGCGATGCGCTAGTGGGTAAAATGATGGTGTTTAACAACTGAAACATAAAATCGTCATAACTTCTTACCTGGTTATCGGATTTAGGCAAATTTTATATCGTTTGAAAGATAATTCAATTTTCTATGAAATGGAAGGCTCTAAATTGAAAAATAATGAGTGTTTTAGAAATTTTATATACGAATACTCATGCACTAGAACATAGATTCTAGGAAAATAAGGGGTGTTACAATATCTTTCCCTTGGGATCATTTGTTCTCGAATGAAACTGGTTAAGCTGAGGGAACTGATGGACTGATCTTACACACTGAATATGCATGACTGAACTGTTCATGAATGCACAACTGACATGTATGTGATGTGCGGCAGAAACTAAGCATGACAGAGAAAAGAAAATCTTAAGAAGTTGGTACCTTATACTGAATTGGGATTCGCAGAGAAGAGATGAGGGTACTTGATATGCATATCTGCCTCTGCTTCTTAAGTGTCTCCCTCAACGGACTGATTTCTCCAAATAACTTTGACTAGTGGAACTTTTTTGTTCCTTAGTTTCCGAACTTGATGATCAAGAATTTCAACCGGGACTTCCTTGAAGGAAAGACTGTTCTGAAGATCTACACTTTCTAAAGGAACAACTATAATTGGATCACCAATACACTTTTTCAACAATGAGACATAGAACACTGGGTGTATTGAGTCTAAATCTGAAGGCAACTCAAGCTCGTAAGCTACCTTTCCAAAACGACAGAGAATTTTGAAGGGACCGACATATCGGGGACTGAGTTTCCCTTTCTTGTCGAATCTCTTCAACCCCTTCATGGGAGAGATTTTCAAGTACACAAAGTCACCGACCTCAAACTCGAAATCCTTTCTCCTCACATCTGTATATGATTTCTATCAACTCTGGGCAACCCTAAGCCTTTCTCTGATCAACTAAACCTTTTCTAATGCATCAAACACCAAGTCAGGCCCTACTACTGCAGCCTCACCTACTTCAAACCAACCAATTAGAGATCTACATCTCCTACCATAGAGAGCCTCAAATGGAGCCATATGAATACTGGAATGATAGATGTTATTGTATGCGAATTCAATCAAAGGCAAATGGTCATCCCAACTACCTTTAGAATTAACAACGAATGCTCTCAGCATATCCTTAAGAGTATGAATGGTCCTTTCTGCTTGACCGTCTATCTGAGGGTAGAAGGTTGTACTGAGGTGGACTTGGGTACCAAGACCCTTTTGGAATACTTTCCAAAAATAAGAGGTAAACTGAGTACCTCTATCTGAGATGATAGATAAGAGAACACCGTGCAACCTAACCAAATCTCTGAGGTAGAGATTGGCATAGTCCTCGGCTGATTAAGAGGTATAGATTGGAAAGAAATGAGCTAATTTGGTCATTCTATCTACGATAACCCAAATAGAGTAATGCTGATGATGGGAACGAGGCAAACCTATTACAAAGTCCATGTTCACTTCCCCCTATTTCCACATGGGAATACTAAACTCCTGCATGGACCCACTAGGCTTCTGGTGCTTAACCTTAACTTGCTGACATATAGAGCACTTAGCTATAAACTCTGCAATATCTCTCTTCATCCCACTTCACCAATAGATCTCCCATAAATCATGGTACATCTTAGTAGCCCCTGGATGAACAGATTAATGAGCACCATGCGCTTCTGCAAGAATTCGTAGCCTCAAATCATCTACACCAGGCACACACGATCTACCTTGACAATATAAAACATAATCTCCCCCTTGGGAGAAAACCTTTACTTTTGGATCTCTGACTGATTCTTTCAATTTAACTAGATTGGGATCTCTATCCTGCTTTTCCTTCACCTTGAAAACTAGAGATAATTCTGAGCTACTCTATACCTATACACTACCTGCTGCTGAATTGAGTAAACAGACTCCTAGTCGGGCAAGATGATGAAATTCTTGAGCTAATTTCTTCTTACCATCCTCAACATGAGCTACACTACCCATATACATTCTACTGAGAGCATTAACCACTACATTGGCCTTTCCCGAATGATACAGAACACTCATATCATAATCTTTCAATAACTCTAACCATCTTCTCTGACGCAGATTCAACTTTTTCTGAGAGAACACATATTGAAGGCTTTTGTGATCTGTGAACACATCTACATACACCCCATACAAGTAATGTCTCCAAATCATTAAGGCAAATATTACAGCTGCTAGCTCAAGATCATAAGTCAGATAATTTTTCTCATGGGATTTAAGCTGTCTAGAGAATTAGGATATGACCTTACCTCTCTCGATGAGGACACAATCCAAACCTACTCTAGGCATCACAGTATATAATAAAACCATCTGAACCGTCTGGTAAAGTCAAGACTAGGACTGAGGTGAGTCGAGTCTTCAACTTCTAAAAACTCTTCTCGCAGGAATCTAACCACTGAAACTTAACTTTCTTCTAAAACAATCTGGACATGGGGAATGCAATAGAAGAAAACCCTTCAACGAACCGACGATAATAGCCAGCTAAACCCAAGAAAATCCTAATATCTGATGGAGAGATAAGTCTAGGCCATTTACTTACCGCTTCAGTCTTTTGAAGATCAAATCTAATGCCATCACCGAAAATAATATGATCAAGGAATGCTACTAATCTTAGCCAGAATTCATACTTACTAAATTTAAAGAGAAACTGATGAGTTATAAAATTCTGAAGCACTATGTTGAGATGGTCCACATGATCACTTCCACTACGAGAATACATAAGAATGTCATCAATGAAGACTATGACAAATATGTCCTAGTACTTCTTGAACAATCGGTTCATCAAGTCCATGAAGGCTGCTGGGGAATTTGTAAGACCAAAGGACATGACTAGAAATTTGAAGTGATCATACCGAGTTTGGAAAGCTATTTTTGGAATGTCACATTCTCTGACTCTAAGCTGATGATAGCCTAATCTGAGGTCTATCTTGGAAAATTAACTAGCACTCTAAAGTTGGTCAACTAAGTCATCGATTCTAGGAAATAGGTATTTATTCTTGACTGTGACCTTGTTCAACTGACGGTAATCTATATATATTTTGAGAGAACCATCTTTCCTATGAACGAATAGAACAGGTGCGCCCCACGAGGAGATATTGGGTCTGATGAATCCCTTATCTAAGATATCCTTCAACTATTATTTTGGTTCTTTGAGTTCAGCTGGAGCCATTTTATATGGCGTAATAGATATAGGCTGAGTATTTAGGTGAGGTCTATTATAAAGTCGATTTTCCTTTCGGGAGAAACTCTGAGAAGATCTTCAGAAAGTACATTTGAGAATTTTTTTTACTATTGAGATTGACTCAAGAGTAGGAGTTTCTGTGTTTGAGTCTTTGACTCGTACAAAATGAAAGACACACCCCTTGGATATCATCTTCCTGGCTCTAAGGTAAGAAATCAACTAATCCCTAAGAGCTGTAGTACTACCTCTTCATTCAAGGACTAGTTCATTTGGAAACTAATAATGAACTATTCTATTTTTACAATCAACTAAGGCATAGCATGAGTGGAGCCAATCCATACCGAGAATGACATCAAAATCCATCATCTCTAACTCTACGAGATCAACTGAAGTAACCTTTTGAGATATCATGACCGAACAGTTCCTATATACCTATCTAGCTATAATGGAAACACCCACTAGGGTAGACACTGAAAAGGGCTCTGCTAGATTTTCGAGACTGACTCTGAAATTGACATCTATATATGGAGTTACAAAAGAAAGAGAAGATCCAGGGACTAGTAAAGCATAAACATGCAAGTGAAAGACCTGCAACATATCGGTAACTACGTCAGGAGAATGTTACTGATCTTGGTAGGATTAAAGAGCATATAATCTATTCGGATGTGAACCACTGGTAGCACTGGAAGCGGTACCCTGTTGAGTTAGGTGGCATCGCGCTACAACACTGAAAAATGCCATACGCCAAATTAGCCTATGGCGCGACGCGCCAAAATTGTGATACCTCACTGAAAATTGACAATTGTTATTTTGACTCTCTCTGCGACACGCTGATGGGTAAAATGACGGTGTTTAATGACTAAAACTTAAAATCGTCATAACTTCTTATCTGATTATCAAATTTGGGCAAATTTTATATAGTTGGAAAGTTAATTCAATTTCCTATCCAATGGCAGGCTCTAAGCTGAAAAATAATAAGTGTTTCAGAAATTTTATATATGAATAATCATGCACTGGACTTAGATTATGCTATGAAAATATGAGTTGTTACAGATATAAAGTCTAGAAAATCATTGAAAAGACACCAAAATACAAGGGATGAAAGGAGAAAGGACCAACAGTTAACCAAAATTCAGAGAAAAACTTCTAGTAGCACCATACAATTTGCATGCGTCGCATGCTATATTTCTATAGAATAGAGGGTGCGTTACATGATCCATTCCATAGAAATAGAGGATGTGACGCATGGTCTACTCCACCCCTAGACATTTCATGCTAAATTGACTCTAACATGAACTTGGCTTACCTCTATGCTACAAATACATGTCGTATCACGTTTTTACATATATTTTGACATATTTTTTAGATCAAGGGGCTGCTATACATATTTTTGAGATCAAGGGGCTGCTATAACTTCATGATTAGGTTTTTATTATTTTTATTTAGTTTATTAATGGTTTTAGTCATTGCTGAATCAAGTCTCTGTGGGATCGATACTTGGCTTCTTGATGGCCACTTTACTACTTGACAAGACCACGTATACTTGCGTGTGCGCTTGGGCACTGTCAAGTTTTTCGCACCATTACTAGGGACTTGTATTTGGAAACTTTTTAATTTAGTTTTACTTTTAGATTTATTTGGTATTTTTATGCTTGGTCTTGGTTTTTTCATTGCAGGAAATAGGGTGTAGGATAATAAACTAGCAAGGGATGTAGATTTCATTGAACCAAGCCTGAAATCTGAACAACTGTATCATCAATATAGGAGAGACGCAATCCTTCTTCCTTGTATTTGTCAAACCCAAGAAGGCCAAGAGAATACTGTTCTAATGGCTAAACAATAAGCACCCCGCAGGACAGTTAGGGAAGTGGCAGTTCCACTTCTGATAAACTTGACTTCCCCAATTCAAAGATCGACAGCTGAGGGGAATTTTAAGCTGAAATACAATATGGTGCAGCTTTTTATCAACGGTAGATAGTTTGCAGAGCTTTCTCACAAGGATCTATAAGCCCACTTGAAAAATTTCATTGAGCTTACAGACACATTCATTCCAACTGGGGTAAGTACAGATTATGTGAGGTTGACACTGTTTTCCCATTGACTTTTGGGGGAAGCTAAAAGATGGTTAAATGCGAAGCAGGCCAATTCAATCACATTATGGGATGACTTAGCCAGAAAATTCCTTATCAGATTTCCCTTCTAGTAAGCTGCGAGACTTCGTAGTGAGATAGTGAGTTTCAAGTAAAGGTCGGATGAGAATCTTTATCATGCTTGGGAAAGCTTCAAGGCTCTGCTTTGGGATTGTCCACATAACCAATAGTCCAATGAGGTACTTGCTCATACTTTTGTAGAATCTCTTGATCAAAATATAAAGATTTTGCTAGATTTAGTCACAGATGGTCAAGCGCAGGAATTGACTTATGATGAGCTATACACATTACTGAACCACATAGCACAAGGAAATCTACAGTGGCATTCATATTCTAGAAGTTCCACAAAAAGAATTGCAGGTGTATAAGAGGTAGACCAATTCACAGCCTTATCAGCACATGTTTCTGCATTATAAAATTTGATAAACACTCAGTTCAGCAACATGAATTGGGAGCAGCACAACCTACAGCCACAGTCAATGCCATCCAATAAGCTGTAAGTTGGTATGAAGTATATAGAAATAGTAGTCATGCGACGGATACATGTGCTTTAAATCTTGAATTAAAAATGTATATAGGAAATGCACAAAGACCAAATTTTGATAATGCATACAACATAAAGTGGCAAACTTAGCCTTGGAACACACAACAACAGCAAATTTCACAGCCACAAGCCCAAACTAATTAGTCAACTAACAATATGGAGGAGATGTTAAAGTAGCCTTTAGCTAATCAAGCACAGTTGACTACAGATATGAAAAATCAGCAAGCAGCCACAAGAAGTTTAGAGTTGCAGTTGGGGAAATTATCATAAGCATTAAATACTATATCATAAGGTAGTTTGCCAACAAACATAGAAAATCCAAAGCAGGTTATGGCAATCACCTTGAGAAGTGGTAAAGAGCTACAAGAAAAACTTTCCAAGATAACAAAGGAGGTAGATGTTGATATGGTAACCCAATAGGTGAGTAACAAAGTTGTTGAAAATTTAAGAAAGTCAGAGTACTTGAAAGAAAAAGTAGTTGTAGAAGAAGTGAAGAAGATGTCTCCATCGCCTTTCCCACAGAAGCACATGAAAGAGAACAAGGATGCTATGTTTAAAATGTTCTTTGATACATTCAGAGAGTTGCATATTAATATACCTTTGCTAGATATTTTTTAGAGTATGCCCAAGTATGCAAAGTTCCTAAAGGATGTGGTGGCTAATAAAGTAAATTTGCAGGATGTGGGAGCTATAACACTCACTGAAGAGTGTAGCGCTGTGATAATACAAAAAATCCCCAAGAAATTGAGAGATCATAAAAGGTTTGCTATCCCTATTCAAATTAGGAGAAAAGTGGTCTATGCACTGAGTGACTTAGGTGCAAGCATAAATTTGATGCCCCTATCATTATTTAAAATATTGGGCTTAGGAAATCCTAAATTGACCATCATGGTATTGCAACTGACAGATGGGTTATTTACACATCCGGATGGAATAATTGAGGATGACCTCATAAAGGTTGGTAAATTAATTATACCTATTGACTTTATTGATCTTAATTTTGAGGTAGATGAACAGGTATCAATCATCTTAGGGCGTCCATTCTTAGCAACTGGAGGAGCCTTGATTGATGTAAGAGAAGGCATGCTCAAAATGAGGGTAGATGATGAAAAAGTGATCTTTGATGTTTACAAAGAACCTATTGTAAATTCCCAATATAAATATTTATGTGTGATCAATGTTATTAAAGAGAAAGAGTATGGGGTGGTTAATCCATCAAAGGCCTCTTTGAATTATCTGATTAAGCAGCCCAAGTAGAATCCACTATTTCCAAACATGATGAAGGTTTAAGTGAAGAGAGATGTAGACCTTGAAATTACAAAGTCAAGAGTTCAAAAACAAATGAAAAATAGCTCCCAAAAGGGAGTAAAAGGGTGAAGGAATATGGTTGAGATGATATGGGTTATACCGCGACACTAAATCAGGAGCTTCTTGGGTGGCAACCCAAGTTAAGAAGGTATGTTTTAGTTTTAGTTTTAGTTTTTATTTCACTTAGTTTTTTGTTTTTGGTTGAGTCACAGGTTAATCGAAAGTCTGAGTATCAAAAACCTGAGCTAAGAAGCATGGCAAAAATTGAGTGTGGAATCCCATGGATCCTATAAATGCAAAAGATACTACTAGCTAGGCCTAGAGGCCTCATGGAGTATTTCTTTCTTTTATCTTTAAATTCACTTGGGGGACAAAGTAGATTAAGTGTGGGGTGGGGAAATTTCTAAATTTTGGCTCAATTTAAAATTTTTATGTAAGATATTCTTGTTGGTGCTATTTTTTATTACGTGATGCAAGTGGATTTATTTGTAAAAGCATTTTTATTGAGTGAATTGCTACTTTTGTGACACCTATTCTCAAGTTTGTGACTCTTGTACTTGCTGGCTTAAAACTAAATTCATGATATTGTTTGGTTGGGAGTCTATGTTGATCCTATTGAGTTGAGCATGTCCCATATGTGCGTGAGAATTTTTGCATATTCCTTGCTACATGTGATGTCTAGAACTTGTCGGGTGTGTGTGTAAAGCGAAATGAAGAATGTGGATTTAGGAGATGATATAGGCATTTCATTGATAGCTTTATTTTATACCTTCTTTTTTATCTACCCTTTATGAATTATCCTAGTTAACCCCCATTGAGGCTTTAGCCTTTTCTTTGGTAGCCTTATATGTACCTAATCCCTTCTTTTATAGATCATAATTTGATCCAAAAAGCTCCTAGGCTCTTTAATAAAAAATTAAATACATAAGGAGTTTGAGAAATAAGAGGAAAAGGGAGAACTTAAAGCCCCAAAATAATAGTTATTGGTGTTTATAACTAATTTGTGGTAGATGGGTGTGATGTAATTTATGCTAAAAAAATTTCCATGTTTGTAAAAAAAGAGAAAAATTCATTTTTGTGGTAGTAAACTATACATCCATCAAGTGTTTGTGAAATGCTTAAAAGAGATAGGGCAAAAATGAAAGGTATGGGTGGATGAAAAAGTGTAAATTGGTTGTTGAATATTGGTTTTAAATGTATAATGTAGTGTGTTAAATCACTTAGAGAGGTTATTCACTATTCCCAAATAGTTTCTACCCGGCCCTTAGCCTACATTACAACCCAAAAAAGTCCTAATTGATCCTAAGTTTTACATTCTGATATTAGTGGAGCATTACACTAAGGTCAAGCCTATGGTTCATTGTGTGTAACTTATGAGAGTGAGCGTAATTTAATTCTTGTACCCGTCATGTTATAAATTGCTTAATTGTGAGTGATTATGGGTAACTCTCCTGTTGTAAGGGGCACATGTTTGAGGAATGTGGGTGATTTGTATGATTTTATTGATTGATAATTATGCGTGAGTTTCCCTTCTTGAGGATAGTTAGTTTTAAAGTAGTGTTCATGAGCGTTCAATTGTGTAAATAACATGCTTAGCGTAGTAACTTGCATTCTATGTAGTCATTGTAGTACTAGCTTGAGTGTCTTGCATTTAGTAGAAGTGTAGAGTCTCCTTAGTTGATAATGACTATAGTTAAGAGTTTTTTGAGTACAAACAAGGCTTTAAGTGTGGGGTGGTGATGTTAGGTGTATTTATGCATTTTATTGTCACTATTCTAGTCGTTTTAGCCTTGGTTTGAGGATTATTCTATGCTATATTGATTGATAATGAGATAAATGCATATCAAAGTGTTAAATCATGTGTTTACAATGGTTACAAGTGTTTTCTAACAAGTTTGTACTTAATAGAGTCAATTAGAGTTCAATAGAGAAAACTAGTCTTTCTAGCTTGAGCTAGTTGCTTAACTAGTCTAACTTGTTGGATTATATGGTGTTTTAAGTGTTCCCCGCTCAACGATGTAGTTATAACGTTCAACTTAGGTAAAGGATTAGAGGTTGGGAAACCATAATCATGCAATAAACCCTATGAATCAACAACCAAGATAAATAATTTAACGAATGAAATTCAATAACGTAATATGATTGTTCAAAGTGGTTCAACCCTAGGTTTTGTCTTATTTGATTGTCTCAAGATCTTTACTTTTTGAATTGTTTACTTTTCTATTTTCTAAAAATTTCCAAGCTCTTTTGCGGTTACTCTCGCACTAAATTAATCTAAACTGTAAACTAGAATCAAATCATTAATGAATCAAGTCTCTGTGGGGTCGATACTTGGCTTCTTGAAAGCCACTTTACTACTTGACAAGACCGCGTACACTTACGTGTGCGCTTGGGCGCTGTCATAGTGAGTGTGAATTCTTTTATTATTTGAGCTTCTTTTGAAATTTTAATGTCTTTTGTGTGTTTAGATCTAACTCTCATTTGTGAGTGGCATCGATACTTTGGGGTAGAGGGTGATGTCTTACTCTCGATTTAGGTAAATGGGTTAAGTAAGTTGCATTGTGAAGATTGAGAAAATTTTTGAAGATTTTGTGTTTCCTCTTAAGATGCTTTGTTGATTTGGAATATTCATTTGATACAAAATTACATCTTTTTTTCATAATATGTGCTTGTTGAAAAAATTTTGTTTCACTTGTTGTCATGACATGTTTGGAAAGTCTTTATAGAGCTTTGTTAACTTAGTCCTTTGGTTTAATTTTTCTTTTGGGTGGAATTGAGTTAAGTAACCTATCTTGTTAAATTATTCTTGGTTTCCTGAGGACAAACAATAGTTTAAGTTTGGGGGTGTTGATAAATCGCTAATTTGACAACTTACTAGCATTTTTTAACCTAAACTATCATGCTTTTTCATTGATTTGTTGTTAATTTCTTAATTAAATGATCATTTGTATAGGTAAAAGTGAAATGAGAAGATTAGCAAAGAACTTAATAAAAATGAGCTAAGGAAAAGGTGAAAGAGAAGAAATGTGAGCAAAAAGAACAAAAGCTGAAATTGTAGGTCTAGGAGTCGGTCGTCAGTTACCACGATTGTGGCCTGAGGGTCGCGATCAGGATCAATCAATAAGTCAAGTGGAGTGCGATAGTGATATTACTACTGCGATCACGGTGTTGCGATCATGGTCCAAAGATGGCTATCACGGTCGAGCAGAAATATTTCAAGGGCATTTTTGTAATATTTTACAAATATGGAATTAGGGCATAAATAGGGGGTTTTAGTTCTTTTTTTACATAATCTTTTATCTTACATACTATCCTATCCTTAGTTTAGGATTTTTGTAATTTCTTGGGGCTTGGAGCTAAAATTTACACTAATTTGAGACAAGAATTAATTAGAGGAACTCCGAAGTATAGATTTGGCATCACCCATTGAAGATTCATTGGATTCTAAAGTGTGGTTTGCCAAGTGTGGTTTGCCCTCTATTTATTTTCTTATGTATAACTTTGATGGAAATATTGGTTTATTTTTTATTTAGTATCATTATGATTTACTAGATGTACCTCTTGGGATTATGCTAGAATAGGATTCAATTGTGCTTGAGTTGTGATATATTTGTGTATATTTTAGTTTGTTGATGATGGATTTTATTATTTCTTGATTAAATTGGTTGAGATTTGTGGGTGAAAGTCTCAAATGCTCAAATGGGTTTGATGGATGAAAATCCCAAGATCTTAAAAGCTCAAGCTATCTTTGAAAGAGGGGTTTCAAGTGAACTTTAGGAACCCACCTCATCCTCAAAAAAGGGATATGGAAACCAAAGCAATGGTAGACAATTAATGGGTATGTCTTGCCAATTTTTCACCATCTTAGACATAAGGGTGATTAGGAGGTTGACTATACCATGGGTGTTATCCTAGAAATAGGAACACCCAATTGAGGTGTTGGATGGCTTTAATTGTTACACTCGTTAGGTACTCGAAAGGGTCAATGAGTGATATCTTTGAGGTTTTGTTGAAGAACTAGCTTTAAGGACTTTAAACCTAGCCCACCACTTCATCAACGATTAGAATTTGCATTAAATTATCATGTTCCCATGCATAACTTTCCCCAAGAAAAGCATAGTCCCATGACTTATTTCTATTGATTATACTCTAGTTATTCTTAATCTCGAATTAGTCCCTTAGAAGCCCAAGAATTGCCTTTACATTAGACAATATTGAAAACCCACCAAACCATTTTGTACCATAGGTTTGAACCTAACAAGCTACTTTTATTTTGAATTTACTCCATCGCCACTCACATTGTTCCTCGTGGATTTGACCCCGACTCTTAGTTGGGTAAATATATTGATAACGACTGCCTTGCACTTAAATTGACGGGTAAGTTAAGCATTATGAAGATTCATGATTGGGCTAGACCTACATATCCCACTGAGATTCAGAGTTTTTTTGGCTTGGTAAGTTATTATCGACATTTTATTGGGGATTTTTTATCCATTGTAGCTCAATTGACCAAGTTGACTCAGAAGAAGATTTTCCATTAGTGGTCTAATGCTTGTGAGGCAAGCTTTAAGAAGCTTAAGGATTTGTTGGCTTCAGCTTCTATCTTGACTTTGCCCAGGGAGGGCGTGGGTTTTACCATCTTTTGTGATGCTTCAGGTATTGGGTCAACTGTTATGTTGATAAGGGAAAGCAAGGTAATTTTTTATGCATCTTACGAGTTAAAGCCTCATGAGAGGAATTATCCTACCCATGAGTTGGAGTTGTGTACAGTCGTGTTTACCTTGAAGTTGTGGAGGCACTACTTGTATGGAGTCCATTGTGAGATCTTCTCAGATCATCGTAGCCTTTAGTACTTCTTCACCCAGTGAGATCTTAATATGAGACAGCGTTGTTGGCTTGAGTTGCTTAAGGATTATGACTTGACTATTCTCTATCATTCGGGCAAGGCTAATGTGGTTGTGGATGCCTTGAGTTAAAATTCGATTAGAAAGTCTATCTTAGCGCATCTTTTGACCCAGGAGAGACCATTGGCCTTAGAGGTTCAGTCTTTATCTAAATAGATAGTTAGGCTTAATATTTTGACACCTGGGCATATTTTGGCATTTGTGGAGGCTAGATCTTCTTTGATGGAGCTGATTTAAATTGATCAGTTTGATGATGTTGGATTAAGGTTGATTCAAGATAAGGTGTTGAGTGGGAAGTCTAAGAAAGACCCACTTGATTCAAATGGATTTTTGAGGATTGGGGGCGAGTTTGTATGCCGAGAATGGGTGATTGGATTGGGTTGATCTTGGAGGAGGCCTATTGTTCAAGATATTCCATCCATCCAGGTGTGACTAAGATGTATCATGATTTGAGATAGCACTATTGGTGAGGTGGTATGAGGCGAGATGTAGCAAATTTTGTGGCCCGTTGCCTATGTTGTCAATAGGTGAAGGTCAAGCATATAAGGCCTGGTGAGTTGCTTTAGAGTTTACCATTCCCGAGTGAAAGTGGGAACGGATAACCATGTACTTTGTAACTGGTTTACCTTGTACATCTCATGGTTCTGACAGTGTTTGAGTCATCGTGGATTGATTTACCAAGTTAGCTTATTTTATTCTAGTTCAGATCTCATTCAATGTTGAGAGGTTGTCCCGTATCTACATTCGTGAGATTGTGCATCTTCATGGTGTGTCGGTGTCCATTATTTCATATCGAGCTCCTATGTTCAAATCTCACTTTTGGAAGACTTTTAAGGATGAGTTAGCTACTTAGGTTGATTTTAGCATAATGTTTCACCCCCAGACTGATGGTTAGTTAGAGCAAACTATCCAGGTTTTGGAGGATATGCATTGCACATGCATCATAGATATTGGTGGCCAGTGGGAGAAGCCTTTGTCTTTAGTAGAGTTTGCATATAATAATAGCTACCATTTCAGTATTAATATGGCTCCGTTTGAGGCATTCTATGATAGGAATTATCGCTCCCCAATGGGTTGATTTTATATTTCGGAGATGAGTCCTCAATGTACGGACTTGCTTTGTAAGTCTTTGGATAGAATTTGAGTCATTCAGGATAGACTTAGAGTAGGTATTAGTGTTATGCTGATCGTAGACTTTGTGCCTTAAAATTTGGTGTTGGTGATCGTGTCTTCCTTTGAGTTTCACCCATGAAGGGTGTGATGAGGTTTGGGAAGAGGGACAAGCTTAGCCCTGGATATATCGGCCCATTTAAGATTCTTTGGACTGTTGGTGATATGGCTTATGAGTTGGCTTTGGCCCATGATCTATCAACGGTTCATCCAATTTTTCATATTTCTATGCTTCGTTGCTATTTTCCTAATGAGTCTCATGTCATTAGTTGGGAGTTGATTCAGTTAGATGAGCGGCTATCCTTTGTTAAAGAGACAGTCTCCATTTTAAATAGGGACATTTGGCGGTTAGGCTCTAGAGTTATCCCAGTGGTAAAGGTTCAGTGGTAACATCGACCTATAGATGAGGCTAATTGGGATGCAGACTCTAATATGCATAGTTCCTATCCTCAGCTCTTAATTGATTCAAGTAATTTTTTGCCTTAGTTCAAGGACGAACTAGATTTTTAGTAGTGGATGATTTAACAACCTAAAAATTTGACGAAATATGTGAAATTTATGATTTTGTGTGATTTGACTATTTTATCCCTTCCTGTAGTTGCTTTTGGTATTTCTGGGGTGTGGGGGAGATTGGTACAGTTTTTGATGCATTTTGGTATTATTTATGCGATATTGTAGTTTTTGATGGCTTCGATAGCCTTATTTTAGACTTATGTGGATATATTTTGATCCATATAATGGATGGTTGCAGCTCCGGTATATCAATTTTAGTCTAGCTAAACCTTTGTTCGGGTCCCGGTGCACCCAAGCTCATTTTGATCTATTTATCTAAAAGTTGGGAAATTAAAAATATGAGTGTGGGATCAACATTTGGTCGAAACAAACTTGGATGGAAAATCTCACTTCGCCAGCAGATTTGGAATATTGATTTAGGGTGGTAACATGTTTGGTTTGATTTTAGGGCTTTTAAATCTCATTTCGATCCTCAGTTTGAAAAATTATGATTTCAGATTTTGAGGGTCAACTTTGTGAAAATGATATTTTTTTTAAAATCGAACTTTACCAACATGTTCGGAACATCAAATTTAGTGTAGTTGCATAGTTCATTTGCATATATCGAACTCCAAACGAATTTCAAACACCCCGTCGAAGTCCGGGTGGGACTTAAAAAAAACTGACTTTTAAAGTTGGTGCAACCATAAAAATAGCTTTTTACCCCCCCCCCCCCCTCTTTTAGCCCATTTTGTCCACTTTTCACCTTGTCTCTTGAGAGTTAAATCCTAAAATGGTGTGGGAGCTTAAAAGTGAAGCTTGTAGGAGCTTGGGAAGCTATATTAACATCTATTTCTTGATTCTATTACGGATTTAAAGTAAGAATTCACCCTTTTCTTAGTAATTCCTTGATTAATTTCTCAAAACCTCAAATCTTAGGGCTTAATTTTACAACCCCAATTCTACTCTTTTTCACTTGAATAATATTTTAATTTTATAATTACTAATTTTTCATCAATTTAACCTTCAAAGTAACTCTAATTATTGATTTTAACCCGGATTCCAAAAATTTTATCCGATAAAATTCAAAAATAATTTTTCTTTAATTTGAACCTCGCTTTGACTTAGATTTTCAATTGTAGGTTTCTAAAAATATGGATAATATATTTTGAAGCAAAGTTACAATTTTACTCTTCTTTTTTGAAAACCTGTTACGGGGGTCCGTTTTTATCCAGAACCAAAAGTAGTCAATATAGTCTCGTTGGTTTTATTTTGACACGTAGATTCTATATTTGATATTTTTACTAAAGTTTGGGATCGTTCGTGAAAAGCAAGGTCGCGGGTTTGAAGTGTCGAGTACCGATTTCAACATTTGAAGTAGGTTATAGCTTACATCTTATGGACTTTGGGTAGTAAATAATGGTACAAAATGCATGTTAAGGATGGGAACTAATCATGAAAAATGACTATCTATGTGTTCTGTTCCTGTGAGGATCTATATGTGATATAATTGTCAAAATTGATATATTATGTGATGTGTGTGACTGTGTGGAGTCCTATGTGTTGTTGATAGACCTAAATACACATAAATAATAATGTTGTGTTTTTGAAATGACTAATGTGGTACCATTGGTGTATTGTGATATGTTCATACTTATTAGTATAGGAGACATGTGGAAATTCATGGATAAAATAAAAATAATGAGTGAATATTGGCTCACATGGTTGTGCAAATGTATCATTGTGGTTGGTTGTGAAAATATATCATGTGGTTGGTTGTGGAAATACTCATTGTGATTGGTTGTAAGCATTACATCCTCATATCATACTTATTCATGAAACATTTATACCACTGTGATAACATCTGAGAAACACTGATAACACCTTCTATAAAACCCTCTTCGAGGAAAGTGTCGGGGAGGAGATATTGTAACACCTTATAAAACCCTCCCCAAGAAATGTGCCGATGAGGAAATATGAGATATGCATGTCTACAGGTTGTCGAACCACCGATGGGTCCTATATTGGGAGGCTTGCCTCTTTAGGTGTATACGAAGATTGTGCGACGATCTCGGAGGTTGTGCAATGACCTTGTGTATCATCATCATCATCATATACATTGTACCTATGTTATTGTGTTTATGTTATGTTGTATTTCCATATTGACTTGTCATTTATGTAATTGTCTTACCTTCTTTTACTTGTATTTGATGATCTTGTATATGCATGTTTTCCCTTGTTCTACTTATATGTGATATAATTCATATTTGTGTTCTATCTTGGTGTGATGTTGCAATATATGTGATATATTAGAACTATTAGTGCAAGCAGTGTGGGATACCGTTGTGGAATATTTTATAATTGCAGGTGATGTGCCCTTAGTGTATATTTTGTATGTTTTATTTACTGCTTTGCTTAGTCGGACTATGATACCTACTGAGTACAAGTGGATCGTACTCATGCCTATTGCGCCCTTTCAGTGCAGGTCCTATTTCGAGTGTGCCTCAGTTTGCTTGACTCGAGCGATTATTGGAGCTTCCAAGGTAGCGGTTGGACGTTCATCCGTCCGGAGTTCACCTCTATCTTTCTATAGTAGTTATGTCTTTATTAAAATTCAGAGACAAATATTTTTCCTTTATGGTTATTTTTCTGATGTATTTGACTCCTCAATTATATTAGTATTTCTTACACTATTGACACCTAGTTTCAGGCATGATTGGTATTTTGAATAAGTTCTTTCCGTATTGTTATGATTGCTTTATGACACCTAGTTTCGGCTTCGTTCTAGAAGCCTTACCTTGAAATATTTTTGTTTTTTTTCTTTTTTTGTATCTGTTGCGGTGATAGACTTACTTGTCAAGGTACGTCGCGACAAGTACCATAATGACCCTCATTTTGGGGTTGTGAAAGAAAGATTTTGTTCCTTAAGAAAAAGTCTTGATATAACCTGCATTAATGATATTTGATTGTGCGATCTTTTATTTTGGTAAAAAATTTCTACAATATTTTATTATTTTTACCCCCTTCTGACTCAATATCATTACCTCTTTTTATTCATCCTTTCACACCTCTTTTTTATCTCTCTTATTAATTACTACCGCTCTATCTTTTTCTTTTCCCCAGACTTTTGTCGCCCTTTCACTTCACAAGTCGCCTCTATTCACATCACCCTTCTTCAACTTTCCACTTTTTTATCTCTCTCTTCCTTTTTAAACTCTCTCCAAACCTATCATTCCCCAATGTCAAAATAAGATCAATGGCTAATCTCATAAAAACCCCTCCAGATTGCCACTCAGACAACTACGATCCAGTCCTCATCTCTATCTCCTCTGAGGAAGCCTCTTCACACTCCTTGCACTCAACTGCTCCTAAAGAATGCTAAGAACCAAGCCCAAATTTATCTATAAAAAATCTCATCCTTCCCTTCTAGATTTCCTTTCACCGGAGAACAAGCATAAAGTTTGGACTAGCTCACAATGGGAGAAGTTTGCTGCCTTCAGAAACAGCTCAGTTGTGCCTGGCTGAATAGTCAATCTCTCTGAGTAGAAAGAATCTCATTGCAATGTAAGTTCCTTCTTCAAATCGCAAGATTTATCTCTGGTATTTCTCTTTCGCAACATGGAAGTATATGAGGATTCTGTGCGCATGTTTTATGCAAATCTTTGCCTTTCTCAAGATAGCGGCGAATTAGAAATTCTTATGATTGGAACAAGAATCATTCTAAATGTTTTATTGTTTGAAAAGGTTTTTGACACTAAGTTCTTTGGGGTCATTCCCTTCATAAGTGGACATGGCCTGAAAATTTTGAGATTAGCTTCGAAAAGCTAAAAAAGCCGCCTCTGACCCTGATGTCAATTTATCCAACTTTGGTCCTCTGTCTCTCTACTTTAAGTACCGAATCTGGTCTCATATTATTTCCATCACACTCATTCTTTGAAAAGGCTCTCTTAGTAATGTGACGTGTCGTTATGTGTTTGTGTTGTATTGCATGGTGAAAAATTTTAAAATAAATTGGGTTGTCTCATTTCAAAAATATATGCTAAAAAGTGTTGTATATGTTTATGACACCGCTAGCCTTCCCTATGTTCTGATGATCATCAGAATCCTTCTTTATTACTCTATTGATCTCTCTACATACCCTTTCGTAGAAGTCTCAGCAACTTATGATTCCAAGATCTTTGCCAACATGGGATATGTCTTACTCGACAATGGATGGTACAAGAAAGACTCTGTCAAAGTACGAACAGATCTCCCTAAGGTAAGCACATCTTTCTAATATTATATTTTCTTTTATGAAGGAAATTGAGGAACTCAAGAATCGGCTTAAGGGAATCGAGGAAGGTTTGATGTTTTTTCAAGAGTCGACTACCAGACTGCTGCAGTTGGGTAAGAAAATTAGTATTGATGTAGGCAAGGTACGGCTAACTATTGATGAATTTAAGTAGAAGGGTATCAAGCTATTCAATACACTATTTTCTTGCATGGAATCCATCAAATTCGAGACCACTCCTCCAATAACAAGCTTGCCATATCAGTCCAAAATTCTTATTCCAGCTTCTCCAAAAATTTAGAAAAGTCCTATGAGCGATTCTGTCACAATATGCATAACAGTCTTATCTATTTTCTGGCCAAACTTTGAGATGATGACTGTTATTCAAATGGGGGCCCTGTTCCTTTTTCTTTTGAGATTTGTAACTGATATTTTAACTTATCCTGCCACACTCTCTTTTTTTACATGATACATTGGTTGTCTATCTGTTGTGGTGACTTTTTCTACTTTGTTGTGTGTTATGCCTCTTTGTTGTGTGTTTTGTTCCTTTTTATTGTGTCAAAAGGGGGAAAAGGGTGAAACATCATATAGGTCTCCAAGTAAGGAGGAGCCAGTTGTCTACTCATACTTAGAAGTCAACTCAACTGATGATAAAGACAAAAAAGGCAGCAAGAAAAGAAGAGCAAGCCGACTATAAGAACAGGGAAGTCAACTGATGTTTATTGTTTGTCATTATCAAAAAGGGGATATTTTTAGCCCCGTATTTACATAATATATTTTAATAATGACAAACTAATAAATAAATATATGCGGTGTATGCTGAAGTTGTAGTCAAGACAAGAAAGATCTTTCAGGAGCTAAATATGGAGGAGCATCCCACGTGATCCCTACTATAAGAAAGTCAGTTCTGGATTTGAAATCACATCAGAAAAAAATCTCATTGGATCCCAAATTATAAGAAATATGATTGACAATCAATCGCAACAGAATCTCACAAAGAATCGTGAAATGAAGGAAGATCACACCCTCTACATAGACATATTTGATAGGGACATGCATAGTTGTGAGTTGATGTTCGAGAAAGAAAGGGTGCATCATGCGTACGAACATATCTGATATGGACGTATCATATGGTGTAATTTCTCAATCAAGGAATCAATTCAAATTCATAATTGAGAAGAAATTCGTTGGGTTTTTCTTATAGAGCAAAAAAGCCAGATTAGCTGAAGATTATAAAAGAGAAGAATGAGATCAAAGACACTACCCAACTTCACAGAAAATTCTTAGAGTTTCTTAATCTTAGTCTCCATAAAGCTTTGTAATCATGAGTTTAAATAGTTACAAAAGAGAAAGGTCGAGTCAACTTAGTCATACCAGTTGAGTCTGTGTCACAAGATCTGAATAACAAAATAAGTTCAGAAATTGTTTACTCCATATGTACTCCAATTCATACGTTGAAAGCTCTAAGGAAACCCTTGAAACCCAAGGTGACTCAAAATAGGCGTCACACCGATATTCCGAACCAGGATAAATATTTATATCCTTTTCTTACTTGTTTATCTGTTTACGCATTTAAGATTAATCTATTTTATTCAGTATACTAATTAATCTATTTTATTCAGTATACTAATCTGCCGGTGAGTTGACTGCGAAGACTGATAAAAAAAGTTTCTCAATTCACCTTCCCTCTTGAATTTCAAATGTTGTTGCAAGTGATTATACTACTCAATTTTATCCGATTAATTTGACAATAATGATAACAGAATTGACATATTATTTCTTAAAATATATTTAATTACTAAATCAGTTATAAGAATTTACTATAGCCGACACCTTGGCAATTTGAATGGAGATCTCCTTGAGAATTTGATTTTTTTAACCGCACTTCTCTTTCTGCCTGCTCTTATCACGCAACCATATTCACAACACGTTTCTTTTATCTTCCACTAATTTCTTCCATGCCCGAAACAAAATAATATTATTGAATACAAAATATTTTTATTTGATCTTAAAAATCACAACATGAACCTGAATTTTTAATATTTTCTTTTATCATTTATTAGCACTCGATTCACTATAGTTTAAAAATATACTTTGTAACTTTTAGTGTTCCAGCAACTAATTTGTTGTACTTCTTTTACGGAGCATGTTGGACGACCACGATTAGGAATCAACCTGAATGGTGATTGGGGAATATAATGAAGAGTTACAATTGATAACTCTGAAAATTTGTGATTAGGAGCGATCATATGTATCCTCATTTATTTGGACAGAATTAGATAATATTAAGTTCAAATTAGAGACATTTCGTATTTCTTGATAATTGGCCGTGTAAAGATTCACTTTCCTTCTTTACTTAGTACTAAAACCTAGATAAAAAAGTAGTTGTTCCGATAGAAATTGAATGTTTGAAATGCATTAGGCAATGGTTAAAGAGATTTATCAATATGCGGTGAATACCATCATTGAATGAGCAATTTATTTTTCTTTCAAAAAAGAAGCTAAGTCATGTAACACTCCTTACCGTAAGGTGGTTCCAGCAGTGGGAATATGTTGACATAAAAGATGAGGGAAAGATAATATGAAGTATTATGATGTTTGATTTTAGAATCTCTTGATTTATACTATAGCTGGGAAATATAGACCTCTCTTGATGAACAAAGTGCTCCTATTGGAGAATATTAACCTTTGTGTGCTTTCCTTTTTTGAAGGATTGAGGGAGGTGGGTTGATTTGAAGGAAGGAGGATATAGTAGTATGTGCTGAAATCGACATTTAAATGTGCTTGAAAAATGGATCACATAAAGTTTTGCGTTTCAAAACGTGAAGTATTTTCAATTGACAAAAAAAGGCTCGAAAATGCTAAATAAAGAGGGGAGAGAAAATAGCAACAAATGTTATTGATGGAGAAGTTAACTTGAAATTCTTCTTTTGATTGAGAATCTTTGATGATATTTTCATGAACTTCTCAATTAGAACTTTGCAGAGCAATGCAAAAAACGTCCTCATTTTGACGTTCTTTTCCATTTTTAAAGTGTTACTATTTTTTTTCTTTAAATAGATTTATTGATAATGTGCATTTTTCTTTCCTAGAATTTTGTATCAATTAATTTTGTTTGCTTGATTTTTAATTCTATTAACCTTTTAACGTGTATATATTCTATAACGAGTTTTTAACATGTGTTTTGCTTTGACATTTTGTAAATTTATGTTATTTGTTTGAAACTGATGGTTTTGATGGTTAATTTATTCACGCTAATTGTATAATATTTTAATAAAAAATATTGCTCACTGTGGGTTAATTTCTTTTCTTTTCTTTGCTTTTTTTTTTGGAACGAGATCGATGACAAGAGTAAAATTTTGAGTACCAGTTGTCGAATTGAATGATTGGATGATGTACCAATTGTTTTCATGGTGATATATTTTTTTCTTTTTATCACTTTATAAATTAGTCACTTGTAAAAATAAAGTTAATCATTCACTTATAACAATTTTTAGTCATATCACCGATACACTTTTATTAAGTATGACACATTTAACACCATATGCTTTAGAAGATGGTACATTATATATATTTTTAATTTAAGATCTTTTTTTCAAATTTCATAGTCAAATGAAAAGAAACAAATTAAAACAAAGGGAGACGCTCAATTCTA
>NC_061116.1:171469202-171552185 GCF_002878395.1 Capsicum annuum
CTCCTTACTCTTAGTGATGATTGTTCTACTATCGAGACATACATGAATGGGTTAGGAAAATATTTGTAATTGAATTCTGAAGATTTCTATTACTCTACAACTGAAACTTTCGTACCTTCTTTTTGGTTAAAAATCTTTGTATCTTCAATATTATATTTGTGTCTTCATAAGATCGTTGACTGTTTTTTTGAAGCTTAGGGCGTGTAGGGAAATGTTTTCCACGGAAAATATTTTTTTGAAAATAAGTGAGTCTCTTAATTTTTAGTGTTTGATTAGTAAGTAAGAAAATATTATTCCAATAATATGTATATGTTATATAGGAGAACACTATAAACGCGCAGTGGGATGGAGAGCGGGGTTTCGAGGGTGGCGGAGTCAGGATTTTCAACAACGGGTTCACAAGTAAACATACGAACTAACCGAAGGGGGTTTTGACATCTACTATATATATAAAAAATAATTTTAACTATGTATATATAGTCTATTTTTTTTTTATCGAAGGGAATTCGGATGAACACCCTATCCCAAGTATAGCTCCGCCCCCGGTGGTGGGGTGAAATTTTCAAGGGATGGGAGTTGGGGGATTTAAATGGGTGGGGAGGAGATAAAAAATTTGGAGTGTCACTTATGTAATTTATTTTTTTGGTTTCTACAAATAAATTTATTTTTCTCATATTTAAATAATATATTTTTCTAGAGAAAATATTTTACCAACCAAATATGAAAATCCTTAATCTTTCTCAGTATGAACCATATATAGTCAAAGCATGCCCTACTCATAGACATATTTTGTTTAACTCCTTTTGTTTTTGCAGCTAATTTTACGTACCACAATTTTAAATCTAAAGAGTAGTTGTCATTACTTATAATTTCTTTGATTAATTAATGGCTTTTTCTTGGTGGTCTAAATTTTATGCCATTATATTGTCTCCAACTTTTTAAAATAATAGTTTACTGCTTGTTAGTGGTTTCCATACTGTACTATTTTTATATGATTATGCAAATATACGAGGATTAATTCACGTTTGCTTACTTTTGGAGCAAATATAAAATTAGTAGTATATGGTATATGGTTGATCCATCATTTTATTTGTTTAAATTCATTTTTTACTTTTTATATTTATTAACACCTCCTTGTTCAGTCTTTCATCCACTATCAGTTTTGGACCTGACTAGTATGGATTTCTATCAGAAAAGTTATTTGGAAGCAAAACACTCCTTATCAAGATGATTTCACATCAAGGCTCAAACTCAATCAAAGTTTCTGATTAGTGAAAGAAGAATACTTACTGCCACATCACAACAATATTCGTTTGATAGGAATTCCTAAATTCTGCAAAAAAGAGCGCACTTCGGGGTCGGGGGGATGAAGGGAATATTCAAAAGGGGGACCTGGGGCTCTTTCTTTTCTTGTACGAAAGGTCTTGATTTGATATGACATTAGAGAAAACTCGCAAATTTTGGTCATTACAACTCCGATCGAGTTATGCATATACATAAGCTTTATCTCACAAACCATGATAGAACGGATAGGAACTCTATAATTGTTCACAAATGGGATAAAAGTGAGATGATGCATCAAAATATGAGATTTATGTGATGACTCGTCCTTGCACCAAACATAAAGGATAAGATGTAAATTAACAGTATGACTACCATATTCATAAACTCAAAAGTTTGATATGTGATTGCAATTTGGTGTATTATTAGACACTAGTGCTAATCATATAGCAAAAAATGGGATAAGATGTTTATTTTCCCCGTAATAGCCATGCCTTTAAGGCTTTACTATAAAGCTAATGACATCACTCAATCTTTTGAAGTAGTCCACCTAGCACGCAATTTGCCTCTTTTTCCCCGGCCAATTTTCTTAAGAAGAAAAAGCCAAATATTAGGGGTTCGTTTGATCCGAATTTTGTTGATCCGGCCTTGAAAGTTTTGTGGTGCGATCCATGTTTGTGATTTTCAATGGGGCCTGTGGTGGTAGAGTAGGGATCGGGCCGATCACAATGAGGGTGCGGGGGCAAAGCCCCCGAGGTATAGACTTTTATGTTTTTGGGCCTAAGACTTATTTGTATGCACGTATTATATAAGTGCATTTAGTGGGTTGTTTTGAGTGTTTAGAAAAATACACGTCATTGAGACTACGTCTCCCACTTTGTACTCTTTCTCCATTATAGTGAAACTTTCCTCTGCCCGTGATTTTTCCTGCAAGGGTTTCACGTAAATCTGTGTTGTTCTTGTTTTCTTTTACTTGTGGTTTGCTTATTCTGTCTGAAGCATAACAGGCGGGATAAGGTTGAATATGTGCGTTTGATAGATAGTATTATACTGTGTACCAAACGCAGTATAAGTCTTATTTCATCCTGGGATATCCCACCTTATCCCATTTAAGCGGGGATTATTTTATCCTATATCTCATGTGGGATAAATTAGCCCAGTGATGATAATCTCAAGATTATAATCCAGAAATAATTTAGTTTGCATACCAAATGACCTCTAATAGTTTAGCTGGTAAATATTTTAAACAATTGAAAAAAAAATGTGGTAGTTATGAACTTCATCGATCGGTAAATTGCTTGAACTTGCTAATTCATCAGTAATTAGGATTAGCGACGGATTATGCTGTTTAGCTACAAACTTTATCTGCCACTAATTTCTTTTTTTCATGGTGGAATCGTACATTCTCTCAAGATTAATACTAACATTATTCTTTAAATAAGATTATTTGGAGATATCTTTTGAGTGATCTTAATGTAAATACATGTGAAACTCAATGTGCATCAAATAGCAAGATTACGTGATTACGTATACTAACAACTAATTAATACTCAGCAATAAAAAAAAATAAAGGAACTAGATATATGACCTTATCTCCATAAAATCGTGATAGTGAGTGAAGAAAGCCCCATTACTTTACAAAGAAAATATGTGATATTACACTTTTGCGTGCCATATATGGACTAAACTAATAACTAGTGCTCGTTGTGTGTACAGCATAACTAATAACTCCACAAGATATCCATAAAATTTTGTATTGTAATATTGTTTCGTTACGTCTTATTTGTAGTGCCATAAGCATTGTTAATTATTTCTGTAGAACTATGCTGATAATCTCTCTATTACAATTTATGCATTGTTAATTATTTCTGTAGAACGTAGCTATGCTTAGTTTCATGACAAATTTCTGCATAACTAACTAGATACATTATTCGTTTTTTGCATAACTTAGTTATTTCTCAAATCTAAATAAAACGACTCCTTATGCTGAAGATATTTGGACATAAAGCAACGGATATTTCATATTTGCACTTAGTTTATGTTTTAAACAAAAAAAACTCCTGAGTGGAAGGACACGTAGGTTCTTGGAGAGCTCAAAAGATAAAGCGCAGGTAGTGTGTGCATGATTGGTCATTTTGATTTTTGAGTCTTTTATCCTACTCCAATAATATTTTTTTTAATACATGATTAGTACTATTGTATATTAAAACGGTACAGAAGATGTCCGAAGGCATTATTACAAACACAATCGTCAGAAGTATTAGTTAAAATTATAAATGTATTACAAAACATAGAATGACATAAAAGCGAAAAAGTGGGATGGAGCCTGTTGATACTAAACCATCCCCTATTTTTTTTCCAAGAGCTCTAGTGCAAAGGGAGGGCTTCAAACAAAAAGGTGATGTCACTTTTCGTAATTGAGGCACCAAAATTTGCCAAACTATCAACGATCATGTTGAACTCCCTATATGATACCAAACTCCCCAAGAACACAATAACACAAACATCAAAATCAGTCCACTAGTTCAAGAACTATGGACCCTTTTGATGACCTCTCTCGGATTCGCAAGAAGAACAAGAAGGGAAGTGATATCAAGAGTAAAACACACTTAAACAGCAACAACACTTGATGAACAAGATGCAATAACAACAACACACGGTTACATAACAAGAACACAAATGGATTACACTAGATATAGACAAACGATTACAAAAAAGTAAAGATAGATAGATAGACAAAGGGATGGTATAATATTAACAACCCAAAAGATTATTCCACTTTTGAACCTTTAATATCACACACAACCTAAACCTATCTTTTACGTGACCTCAAGGGAACCGGAATTCCCAAGCAACCTCCGTTTCTAAGCAAATGATCAACACAAAGATTCCACCTTGTTCAAGGATTCCACCTTGCTAAAGACTCTCAAAGAGGCTACAAAATATATTTTCCAAAAATCTCTCAAAAATGACCTAATGAGGTTCTATTTATACCTAGGTTAACTTATTACAAATGACTAAAAAATCCTTGCAAAGGGCGGATGAACAGTGGACGCGGATGAACAGTGAATAGTTTTGGAGCTTGTGGGACTTAATCTCTATACTTCAAAGCTTGTTCCTTGGATGGGAAGCCCCCCGAGCTCGAGTCTTGACGCATTGGACCCCGATCATGATCCTACCCATATCATCCTCCCCTCCTTAGAAAGGATTCGTCCTCGAATCCAAACCTTGCAAAGAAATAGAAAGGACAAGCAAACAAAAGTTCCTCAAGGTATGAGGTTAGGATTAGTGTAATCAATCATAGCATATTGCCAAGGTGGCTCAAACTTCACATATACCCAAACATCCCTCTTATCCGAATACCCTACCAAGGGAGAATTAACTAGTTTATCCACATAAGTGTGACAAGAAATAAGGTACAAGCGTCGCTTATCAAGTGGAAAACATAGACTCTTCTTGGAACAACAATTAGACTTGAAATCCGAGAGAGGAAATCCATACATTCCATGCACATTCTAGTCATTCCAAAAGACATCCTCATCACCACACTTCAAATAATCACCGAAATCAAATGGGTAAAGTGTCCATGGGCACGGGTTGGGAATACACTTCCTTACCCCAATACTACTACAATAATGATCAAATGTCCCCTCTATACTATCATGATCAATAACAAAAATAACTAGAGGGTCATCTTTAGTCATTCGGCCAACATATTCAACATCATCATTTTCACACACAAGTTGGTCTTCGTGACTTTCATAAGACAATGTACTACCACTTTCCACAATGTCTTCAACACTAGGTGAATCAACTAGTGTATCCACAATCTCAACTTGTACATTATCATCACAAAATGAAGGCACATTCGACTCACTTAAAGACAAACTATCATTCACACTTAGTTGGCTATTTTCCTCATTCACTAGAGTGCAAAAGTTAGTTTGATTACCTTGTAGCTCATGTGGAGCATGGCTACTCACGGGAATTTGATTAGGAAGGCTTGGATGCTCCATCAAGTTATCCAACTTTTTGCACAGAGAGCCTTCTGTCCTTTCCAATCTTTCTTCCATTCTATCCATTATTCGCCTATCTATGGCATTAAACTTTTCCATGATGGATTTAACCTAACTAGGTATTTTAGCTTCATTCGTCATTGTACCCATCAAGAGCTACTAAGCAAACAACGCGAAAATAATAAACACATTAAAGATTAGCAAAAATTAGTCCACAATTCATCACAAAATAGTCCACAATGCGTCTCAAAATAGTCCACAGTCCCTCACTTTCACACTTTAGATTTTTTACTCTATTGGCATTACAAGTGTTGATAACTCGCTTATACTCCAATGAGGTTACTTGGTCCCAATTGTGGCTCGAGGTCGGAGTAGATTCTTGTTTGAAATGACTCAAATAAGTAATGTACGAAATTGAACCAAAAAAGATACTACGACTCAAAAATGAGAAAATCACACAACAAACAACGTTAACACAAAGAACGTACACAAAACTAACTTACAAGCTAGTAGGGTATTACTAGGTTATCAATTAGTGTCGAGCAAACAAACGAAACTAGGAAACAATAAAATGAAACTAAGAAGTCTAAAATTTGAACTCAAAAATGTTGCGTGAACTGTACTTTAGTGACATGGCAGTCTACTATTGGCCTCGAGTTTTATCAAAATATTATTTCTCAATTTCAAGTCTTGACCAATATACAATTTGGAATTGGTGGATTTGGTTAATGGAGGGAAAAGTGGTCTTGGAGCCTTTTTGTTCAAATTTCAAAAGCAAAACTTGACTTATTTGAGCTTTCTCCTTGAAACAAGGTCATTAAATTAAGGAAAAGTAGATGAAAAGTCTTTGAAGTGATAGGGACAAGTCTTTTACTAACAACTACTACAAGCTTGTCTTTCACGTTTTTAGATCTAGTTTACACTTTAAGGATTAACAAGAAGATAAAAGGGTGAAGAACCTTAAGAACACAACAACAACTCCAAGAACAACAACAATTTCAGTTTCTAACTCCACTACAATAAGACCATCAAATCGGCCAATGTTTAGGTAACAACAACATCCAACTCGGCCACACCTTGTTCACATCAACAACTTCAACAAGTTCAAGTTCAATCTTAGATTTGGACACTTTTTAGTGTTGATGAGAAAGAAACCGACACTAGAAACACTCTAAACAAACAAAAGACTACAAGTTCTAGACACACAACAAATAAATCTTGGCCAAGATAACAACAACACAATTTTCGGCCAAGAACAGAAAATGGACAGATTTGCACTTTTCTAGAATTTTTTTCAGTTTTCAGCTTTTTTTTTTAATTTTCGTCCAAGGGAATCCAAGATTGGTAGTGTAGAAACACAACCAGCCTTGATCTGATACAAAATGATACCAAACTCCCCAAGAACACAACAACACAAACACCAAAATCAGTCCACTAGTTCAAGAACTATAGACCCTTTTGATGACCTCTCTCGAATTCGCAAGAAGAACAAGAAGGGAAGTGATATCAAGAGTAAAACACACTAAAAAAGTAACAACACTTGATGAACAAGATGCAATAACAACAACACATGGTTACAAGATAAGAACACAAACAGATTACACTAGATATAGACAAACGATTACAGAAAAGTAAAGATAGATAGATAGACAAAGGGATGGTATAATATTAACAACCCAAAAACTTATTCCACTTTTGGACCTTTAATATCACACACAGCCTAAACTTATCTCTTACGTGACCTCAAGAGAATCGGAATTCCAAAGCAATCTCCATTTCTAAGCAAATGATCAACACAAGGATTCCACCTTGCTAAAGACTCTCACAGAGGCTACAAAATATATTCTCCAAAAATCTCCCAAAAATAATGTAATAAGGTTCTATTTATACCTAGGTTAAATTATTACAAATGACTCAAAACCCTTGTAAAGGGTGGATAAACAGTGAACGCGGATGAACAGTGAACAGTTTTGGAGCTTATGGGAATTGTTCTCTACACTTCAAAGCTTGTTCCTTAGATGGCAGCCCCCCAAGCTCGAGTCTTGATGCATTGAACCTCGACCATGATCGTACCTATATCACTATACATGTGGTAGATAGGCAGATCATGAAGTACCTTCATAAGGGATTTGCAGTCATCAATTATATGTGAGTAGATAGGAAATGGATCAAATAAAATGCTTACTACCTCTACACAATCCACTACTATGCAAAAAGGAGTAAATTCGTGACAGTGCGACAGCTGCAGCCCTTGTAGTAGCTAGTATCAGAAGCTCACAAATAATAGTAGATATTTCAGTAGTTGAACCTACAAATCCTAATGACTATTTACCGAAACTAGTTCTAAGAACACCTCCAATACCTGCTGTTGAGCTAGTTATTTGTAATGATATTAGCAAGTGAGAGTCACGTGAGGTAGTTAAAAGAAAGAGAAGGTCGATTATGATGCTCTATAAAAGGAGAGCTGGTGCAGTTAGTTAGATTAGAACTTCCATTATTCCACAACAGAAAATGTAAAAACTCTTTCCTTGCATATTGGAACACTTGTTACAAGCTGGTCCATATACTTGAAAACTCTGATTTTGACATGGTATTAGAGACTTAGCTCGTCGTAGTTATCTAGAAAATCTAGTTGTAGTTGAGATAGAGCAGCTTCAAAAATGGTAGAAACTCAGAGCACTGAGGATCTAGTTGCAGATCCACTGGCAGATCATAATCATCCATTCCATTTGCAGGCATCAGATGCTCCAAGAGTAGCTTTAATCCCTATGAAATTAATAGGTCCAGAAAACTATGGCCTCTAGAGTAGGTCTATGCATCTCGCGTTGTTATTCAAAAACAAACTTGTATTTATGGACGGCACATGTGCGAGAAGTTCCTATAAGAGAGCATTGTTGGGAAAATAAGAATAATGTGATGCAATGGTGCTTTCATGGATAAGTGCAACTGTAGCACCTGTATTGTTGAAGAGTATAGTCTATGCTTTTCTAGCTCTAAGAAGATTGGGGATGATTTTAAGGAGAGATTAATAAATCGAATTTGACTAGGATTTTTTTACTTATGGAAGGAGATCAATATGTTAACACAAGGAACTGACTCAGTGATGGTGTATTATTCAAAGATAAGAGATCTTTGGGGTGAAATTGATGCTACGATTCCATCACCATCATGTAGTTATGAAGAACCAGTGCCTTATGCTGAGCACATCAAACAACAAGGTTATTACAATTTCTCGTTGGGCTGAATGAAAGATATGCGTAAATAAGAATTTCTATCCTGCTAAATGCAACAGTTCCAAGTATGAATCAAGCCTATGAAATGGTTGTACAGAAAAAAAAAGTCTTAGAATATTAGGAATAACAGAGGCGGGGAAGGAACCAATGATTATTTACACAGTAAGAGATTCAAGTGCTCAATATCATGGAAATCAAGGATCCAATTAGGTACGGGGGAGATATGCTCAAGCAAAGAGATTTGGAGTAGTATGTGAGCACTGTGGGTATTAAGTCCACACAAAGGATACTTGCTATAGGATAGTGGGGTTCCTACCAAATTTCAAAAGCAAGAGGAAAGGAACAAATGGTAATGTGAAATCATAAGCTCATAATGCAGCAATGAAGGCAAAAACTAGCACACAAAAGGAAGGAATGGGTAGTTACAAAGCAAATGTTCCAGCAAGTATGGCTATTTTGAGTAATGATGTTGTTGATATGGATTCGATGATTGAATCAGGTGCAACGCACCATATCACACATTGTAAGAAGATATTGAGAGAACCTAAAACTATAAAGGGTTCAGAAAATAATAAGGTTTAAATACCTACTGGAATAAAATATAGATCAAACATACAGGAGATACCATCTTCTAGGGAACTATTGTCTAAAGGATGTTTTACATGTACCAGGATTTAAGTTTAACTTGTTATCTATTTCAAAGCTCACTAAGGACCTCGGTTGTGTAGTATCATTCTATCCTAATTTATGTGTTACATATACTATTCAGTGGGAAAGTGATTGGGATTGGTAGAGAATCTGAAAGTATTTACATTTTAAAGCATCATGTTACACCTACAGTTAGATCAATAATGAATGATGAGAAAGAACAAGAGAAGCAGATATTGTGGCACATGAGGCTAGGACATCCATCCTTGAATGCTATGAAGCTTATAAAGGAAATAAGTACCATAATAGATATAAATAAACATTAAGTGTCACAACCTGAGGCTACCCCCTAGTCGCGACAATGGTGCTTACGGTCACAAGTGACCATAAGCTAACCCATAAGTTGATACATGCTATAAGCAATGAATAAAATTATAATAATGAACATGTTCGGAAATGACTGATAAAGCCATAAGCTCTAAATATTGAAAATACGATTTAATCTCAAGTCTAAAAAACTGATAACAACTGTTAAAATGAACTAACTGTCTAATTGACTGTTTGAATATCTGAAAAGCTTCTAAGACTGACTGTGGAGTTGATGGAACAAACCCCCAACTAACTCCAACTGACTAAGTAAAATTAATATTGAAATAACTAAATGAAAGATAAACTTGTCCTCGAAAGATGAGGACTCATCACTGTTACTGCTGCTGTAACGCTGGATGGTCTAAGTGCGGTCGAGAAACTGAGCATCCAAACTTATGATATTAAACATTATAGCATAATGAAGAGTATGCGATCAGTACTTTGAATGTACTGATATATGAGATGAGGTTAGGCTAAAATACATGGATTAAATATACATGAAATAATGACTGACTGAATAGCATGAGATAACTGAACCTGAATGCACGAAACTGTAGTATATAAAAATGCAAGACCAAGCATATATATATATATGTACATTTCTAAAATAAGCTGTAAATCAAAATACTGAGATCTGATAACTGAATAACTGAGAGTTGTATGTTTTGGTCAAGCAAACCTGAACTAAAACTATATTGAATATTATGCTGAGACTGTGGGAGCTAGCTATAACCGACATACCCCAATCTAATATCGAGGTTCAACTTGTAACCCCAATTAGAAAGGGTGTCAGCACCTTTCCAGGGGTACAACCACTAACTGACGATGTGGATTCCACAAGGCTAAGTTGATGTCCCAAAGAACGAGGGTGTCATATCTAACTAACGGGGGACCCCTCAAAATCTATAGTGGCGCCATAGGTCTAGAACTTAGGGACTACTACTAGTGCCTCATGACTAACTTACGAGGGAGACACCATCCCTATGTTCACTTGGTAGTAAGTGTTACTCTCAACTGAATGACACGGATATTGGGCTGAACTAAGTTTAATTAAAAAAATAGCTGATCATAATAACTGACTGAATAACAATGCTCATGGCTTATCTGAAATCATTCTGAAGATACTGAAATTGTATAAACAACTAGGTATTGGGTGTTCATAACCCACTAGCACTAAATAAAAATAATAGTAAGGACATATACAAGCTTTAAAACCCATAATAGGGAATCATTATTTGAGACCCAACTTAGGCAATTCATCGGGGTTGGGAAGACCAACTTAAAAATCCTCAAAGTTAAGAGGCCTTAAAAATGACTAAGTCCTTAACACTTAGTGAAATTTTCCTCCTTGGGAACATTCGTCCTCGAATGAGACTGATTAGGTTGAGAGTTTTAAACTAAGGAAACTGAGATCACATACAGAACATGCATAACTAAAAACATAATTACATGGCTGATTCTGAAACATGATACATGAACTGAACTGAGTTCGTGAATGTATGCAATGACATGAGAATGATTATATAGATGGAACTGAGAATGAAAAAAGAGAATCTAAGAAAGACTGTTACCTTAAGCCGAGTCTGAGTTTGTGGAGAAAAGATATGGTTACTTGGTACGCATATCTGTTTCTGCTTCCTAGTGGCTCCCTCAACAAACTGATTTTGCTAAAGAACTTTAACCAAGGGAACTTCTTTATTCCTTGGTCTACGAATCTGATGATCAAGGATCTTGACTGGGATTTCTTTGTAAGAAAGGCTATCTTGAACATCTGTTCTTTCTAAAGTAACTACGACAACTGGATCACCAATACACTTTTCTAATAAAGAAATATGAAACACTAGATGCACTAATGCCAAATTTGTAGGCAACTCAAGATCATAAGCTACCTTCCTAAAATGACTCAAAATTTTGTAAAAGCTAACATATCGGGGACTGAGCTTCCCTTTTTTACCAAATCTCTTCACTCTCTTCATGGGAGAAATTTTTAGATATACCAAATCACCAACATCAAACTCAAGGTCTTCTCCTCACATATGCATAGGATTTCTGATGAATCTGGGCTATCTTAAGCCTCTTCCTAATAAACTAAACTTTTTCCATTGCATCAAACACCGAATCTGGCCCTATCAAAGCAGCCTCACCTACCTCAAACCAACCAATAGGAGATGTACATCTCCTCCTATAGAGAGCCTCAAACAGAGCCATCTGAATACTTGAGTGATAATTGTTATCATAAGTAAACTTGAACAAAGGAAAGTAATCATCCCAACTACCCTTGAAATCAAGCACACACGCCCTCAATATATCCTCTAGGGTATGAATGATCCTCTCTTCCTGACCATCTGTCTGAGGATGAAAAACTATTTTGAGATGAACTTGGGTACCAAGACCCTTTTGAAAATCCATCTAAAAGTGAGAGGTAAACTGAGTACCTATATCTAAAATCATAGACAACGGGACTCCATGCAACCTATCCTACTCTTTAATCTATAGCTTGGTGTAGTCCTTAGCTAAATAAGTATGAACTGGAAAGAAATGAGTTGATTTGGTCATTCTGTCTACAACAACCCAAATTAAATTATGCTGACGGTGTGTGCGAGGCAAACCCGTCATAAAATCCATGTTCACCTCTTCACACTTCTAAGTGGGGATGCTAAACTCTTGCAATGTGCCACTAGGCCTCTGGTGCTCCACCTTAACCTGTTGACAATTAGCATATTTAGCTACAAACTCTGTAATATCCCTCTCATACCACTCCGCCAATAGATTTCCCCTAAATCACGATACATCTTAGTGGCTCCTAGGTGTATAGAGTAACGCTTACCATGCACTTCTGCAAAAATCCATTTTCTCAAACTGTCAACACACACAGCCTTCCTTGATATCACAACACATCATCTCCCCCTTGGGAGAAAACCTCTACCTTCTGATCTCTAACTGATTTCTTCAACTTATCTATACTGGGATCCGTATCTTGCTTCTTCTTCACTTCAGCAACCAAAGAAGATTTTGAATTATTCAAAACCTATATAGTACCCTCATCTGAATCAACCAACCGAATACCTAATCTAGCAAGTTGATGAACCTCTTTAACTAACTTCTTCTTATCATTCTCAACATGAGCAACACTACCCATAGACAATCTATTAAATTCGTATGCCACTATATTGGCCCTGCTCGAATGATACAACACACTTATATCATAATTTTTTCACAACTCTAACCACTTTCTCCGGTGAAGATTTAAATCTTTCTACGAGAATACATACTGTAAACTTTTGTGATCCGATAACACATCAACATAAACCCCATAAAGATAATACCTATAAAATTTTCAAGGCAAACACAACAGTTGTCAACTCAAGATCATGGGTAGGGTAATACTTTACCACTCTGCATCAAAACACAACCAAGACCAATGCTGGAAGCATCACAGTAAACAATAATTCCCTCTGAACCATCTGGCAAAGTCAAAACTGGGTTAAGGTGAGTCATGTCTTCAACACCTGAAAACTCTTTTCACAAAGAATCTGACCACTAAAACTTGACTTTCTTCTGAGTCAATCGAGACATGAAGAATGCAATAGACAAAAACCCTTCAACAAATCATCTATAATAGCCATCTAAACCCAAAAAACTCTTGATATCTGACGGAGCGATGGGTCTAGGCCAGTTTCTCACTACTTTGGTCTTTTGAAGATCAACTTTAATGCCATCACCAAAAATAATATGGACAAGAAAAGCTACTGATCTTAGATAAAACTCGCACTTACTGAATTTGGCGAACAACTAATGACCTCTAAGAGTCTGCAATAAAATTCTGCAATAGGTTGCATGATCACTTTCACTACGGGAATAGACAAGAATATCATCAATAAAGACTGTGATGAATATATCTAAGTACTGCTTGAACACCCTGTTCATTAAGTCCATGAAAGCTAATGGGGCATTCATTAGTCCAAAAGACATAAATAGGAATTCGAAGTAACCATACCAAGTTTTAAAGGTTGTCTTTAGAATGTCACATTCTCTGACTCTAAGATGATGATAGCCAGATCTAAGGTCTATCTTAGAGAAGTAACTGGAACCCTGAATTTGGTTGAACAAGACATCAATCCTAGGGAACAGATACTTATTATTGAATGTGACATTGTTCAACTGATGGTAATCGATACATATTCTAAGAGAACCATCTATCTTACGCACAAAAAGGACTGGAGGGCACTATGGGGAAATACTAGTCCTAATAAATCCCTTATCTAAGAGATTTTTCAACTGTTCTTTCAATTTTCTAAGCTCAGCTAGAGTAATTTATAAGGTGGAATAGAGATAGGATAGAGATCTATTCTGAAGTCAATTTCCCTTTCGGGAAGAACTCCACAGAGATCTTTAGGGAACACATCTGGAAACTCCCTTATTATTGAAACTGACTCGAGGTTGGGGGTCTTAGAACTAGATTCTTTGACTCAAACAAGATGGTAAACACACCTCTTAGATATCATCTTTCCCGCTCTAAGATATGACATAATTCAACCCCTAAGCGCAGAAGTACTACCCCTCCATTGAATGACTGGTTTATGAGGAAACTGAAATAGAACAACCCTATTTCTATAGTCAATTGAAGCATAGCAAGAGTGGAGCCAATCCATGTCGAGAATGACATCAAAATCAATTATTTCTAACTCTACAAAATCTACTGAACATAAATGTATAAAACTGTAGTATATGAGAATGCAAGACCAAGCATATTTATATATGTACATTTCTAAAATAAGCTCTAAATCGAAATATTGAGATCTGATAACTGAATAACTTAGAGCCTGTATGCTTTGGTCAAGAAAACCTAAACTAAAACTATACTAAGACTGTGGGAGCTAGCTATAATTGACATGCCCCAATCTGGTATCAGGGTCTAATCAGTAACCTAGTTGGAAGGGTGACGGTACTTTGCCAAGGGTACAAGCACTGACTGACGATATGGATTCTACAAAGCTAAGCTGATGTCCTAAAGAATGAGGGTGTCATGCCTAACAGACAAGGGACCCCTCAAAATCTATGATGGCGTCGTAGGTCTAGAACTTAGGGACTTCTACTAGTGCCTCATGCCTAACTATAATGCCCCAAGAGTACACCCTGGATACAATACGATGACTATAGCCTCGAAGGACCATAAGCTAACCCATGTTGGTACCTGTAGTGAGCACTAAATAAAATAATAGAGAATATGTGTGGAGTTTAACCAAAAAATTCCATAAGGTTTTAAATATGAAAATAATATTGAATCGATATACTGAAAACATTTGTCTAAAAATAATACTGTAAGACTGTCAATAACAACTGATAACTGAATAACTGAATAACTGACTGAAAGTGTCTGAAAGCCTCTAACCGACTGATTGTGGAGTTGATGGGACAAGTCCCCAACTAACTCCGACTGACTACTGAACTGAACTAAAATAAACACAAATGGTCATCGAAACATGAGAACTCACCACTGCTACTACTGCAGATGTGTTGGGTAGGTCTAGGTACGATCAGGAACATGAGCATCCAAACTTATGATATGAGACATCATAGCGTAAAAAATGAATATACGGTCAGTACTTTGAATGTACTGGTATGCTAAATGAGGTTAGGCTGACGTGCATAGTTCATATGCATGAATGATACTGACTGAACACGTAGCATGAGATAACTGATGTATAGCATACGAGAAATATTATAAAATCTAAGAATGCATGATCAAGCATATGACATAACACTAGAATAGTCTGTAAACTGAAAAACTAAAATATTAATGCTAAACAACTAATAATTGTATGCCATAGTTAAGCAAGTCTGAAAACTGAACTCTGAACTGAGCACTGGACTGAGATTGTGAGAGTTACTATCTAACCGACATACCCTAATAAGGTAAAATTGGGGTCCAACCTGTAATCCCAGTTAGAAGGGTGACAGTACCATGCCACGGGTACTAACACTAGCTATGTGGATCCACTAAAGTGTTGTCTCGAAGGACTAAGGGTCACCCTCAACTGGCAGGGCCCTAATGAGATATATGTCAACCCTCAACTGGCAGGTTAACATCTCAACCTATGCTAGATACATAGTTCTAGAATGCAAGGAATGCTACTAAAGGTCACACCTTCAACTGGCAGATGAGCCCCCATCCCTAGGTTCACTCAGTGCTAAATCCTATAGGTTCACTCGGTGCTAAATCCTACTCCCAATTGAATTAACTCTAATTACTGCTAATACACTAACTGGACTGATAATACTCTAATATATTCAAAAACCTTCTAAAAGTATTTAAACTAAGTAAACAGCTAAGTTATTTTTGTATTCATAACCCCTAGGACTCGATAGTAATATCAATAGGATCACATGAGAGAATTTGAAACCATAATACAACTTGGAGAACTTCATATATAGTCATTGTTCAAAATTATCTATGAGGCATTTCATCAAACACATGGGGGTCGTGAGTTAAAGCATGAAATTAGTTTAATACATAGGATACTAACATAACTTTTTCACTAAAATCATGGGTTAAGGATTTCAACCTGTAACTTTTCATTCTTCAATATGTCAAGAACTAACTCTAACGAAAAACACATGTAAACATGGAATAAAGTCAAAATTCATGGAAGTTCATGGATAAGATTCATAAATACGTGTTAATATCATAATTGAACTTGAAAATTGGGTTCTTAAACTCCATGGATGAAAAGGATCCATGAATCAACATCTAACATTCCTTAATTGAAGAATTCGTAAAGGTTCTTGGTGGATTTCTTGAGAATTGAAATTGAATGTTGAAAGGGCTAGGGTTTGTTCTTGAGAATAATTACTTTTAGTTTTGGGTGAACTATGAATTATGAGGCAAAGATCTTGTTTTGGGACCTAAATCCTGTGTTAAAGTGAAGGGGAAAAGATGAAACTACCCTTCTATATTTAAAATTCGATACTGGAATGTCGATTAAGGTTCCACCGCGATGCGATGATGCCCTCTTCGCTATACATACCATAACGTGGTGCAATCATGGTAAGTCACTAGAAATTGACCATTTTTTATTTTCCCTTTACCACAATGTGGTGGCTCCTTTACCACTATACTCACCGCAACGCAGGCTAATCGCGGTGATCTATTGCCTGGAAAATTCAAACATGGCCCAAACATTATCCAAAAAACCCAAAACTTACTCAAGACATTCTACTTACACCCCTAAACATGAATCATCTCAAAAACTATCGTATCGAAGCTCGAAAGGTCAACTTAAAAATCCTCGAAGTTAAAGGGAGTCAAAAGTGACTAAGTCCCTCAATACTTAGTCTTATTTTTCAGGTTCTACGCGTCTTAAGGAAGTACTAGGGGCTGAGCTGGACTTAGAAACGTACGGGGTATTACAATATCTCCCCCTTGAGAATATTCATCCTCAAATGAGACTAATTAAGCTGAGGATACTGAGGAACTGAGGTTATATATTAATTATGTATAACTGAAAACGTGATTACATGACTGAGTCTGAACATGGTGACTGACTGAACTGATTTGTGAATGCATGCAATAACATGAACATGATTTTATGGTTAGAACTGATAATGAAAAAAAGGCACTCTTAATAAAATTGTTACCTTGAGCTGAGTCTGAGTTTGTGGTGAAAAGGTGAGGGTACTTGGTACGCATGTCTGCTTCTTCTTCTCAAGTAGCTCCCTCAACGAACTGATTCCTCCAAAGAACTTTAACCAAGGGAACTTCTTTGTTCCTTAGTCTGTGAATCTGGAAATCTAAGATTTCAACTGAGAGTTCTTCGTAAGAAAGGTCATTCTGAATATCTAAGCTTTCTAAAGAAACAACGACCACTAGATCACCAATACACTTATTTAATAAAGAAACATGGAACACTGGATGCACTGATGCCAAATCTGCAGGCAACTCAAGCTCATACGCTACTTTCTTAAAATGACTCAAGATACTGAAAGGGCCTACATATCGGTGACTGAGCTTCCCTTTTTTAGCCAAATCTCTTCACTCCCTTCATGGGAGAGATTTTCAAATATACAAAATCACCTATCTCAAATTCAAGATCCTTTCTCCTCATATCTGCATAAAATTTCTGTCGGCTCTGGCCATCTTAAGCCTCTTCCTGATCAACTTAACCTTCTCCAATGCATCAAACACTAAATCTGGTCCTATCAACGTAGTCTCACCTACCTCAAACCAACCAATAGGATATCTACATATCCTCTCATATAGAACCTCAAATAGAGCCATCTGGATACTGGAATGGTAGTTGTTGTTGTAAGCAAACTCAAACAATGGCAAGTGATCATCCCAACTACCCTTAAAGTTGATAACACAAACTCTCAATATGTCCTCTAAGATTTTAATGGTCCTCTCTGCCTGACCATCTATCTGAGGGCGAAAGGTTGTACTGAGATGAACTTGGTTACCTAAACCCTTCTGAAAAGCCTTCCAAAAATGAGAAGTGAACTGAGTACCTCTATCTGAAATAATGGACAACGGTACTCCATGCAATCTAACCAACTCTCTAATATAGATCTTGGCATATTCCTCAGCTGAAAAAGAAGTATGGGCTGGCCAAAATGGGATTTGGTCATCCTGTCCATAATAACCCAAATCGAATCATGTTGACGACGAGTACGAGGCAAATCTATCATAAAACCCATGTTCACCTTTTTCCACTTCTAAATGAGAATACTAAACTACTGTATAGTGCCACTAGGATTCTGATGCTCAATCTTAACCTGCTGACAAATAGGGCACTTAGCTACAAACTCTGTAATATTTCTCTTCATACCTCTCTACCAATAAATCTCCCACAAATCACAGTATATCTTAGTGGCCTCTAGATGAATAGAGTAACGCACATCATGTGCTTCTGCAAGAATTCACTATCTCAACCCATCTACACTCGGCACACACAGTTAACTCTGGAAATGTAACATACCATCTCCCTCTTGGGAGAAAACCTCTACTTTCTAATCTCTGACTGACTCCTTCAACTTTACTAGACTAGGGTCCCTATCTTGTTTTTCCTTTGCTTCGGCAACCAAGAAGATTCCCAACTACTCTGACCCAAACACTACCCTTGGCTGAGTCAACCAAATGAATGCCTAATCTAGCTAACCGATGAATCTCCTGAACCAACTGTTTTTTATCATTCTCAACATGAGCCACACTACCTATAGACAAACTACTAAGAGCATCTGTCACTATATTAACCTCGCCCAGATGATACAAAATAGTCATATCATAATTCTTTTATAATTTTAGCCACCTTTTCTGATGATAATTTAACTCTTTCTTTGAAAACACATACTGCAAACTTTTGTGGTCTGTGAGCACATCAACATACACTTCATAGAGATAATGCCTCCAAATTTTCAAGGCAAACACAACAGGTGCTAACTCAAGATAATGAGTATGATAATTCTTTTTATAAGGTTTACGCTATTTAGAGTCGTAAACTATGACCTTACCTATCTATATTAGAACACAACCCAAACCAACTCTGAAAGCATCACAATAAACAACAAACCCATCTGAACCATCGGGCATTATCAAAACCAGGATTGAGGTGAGTCGAGTCTTTAACTCCTGAAAACTCTTCTCACAAGAATCTGACCACTAAAACTTGACTTTCTTCTGAGTCAATCTGTACATGGGGGATGCAATAGATAAAAACCCTTTAAGAAAATATTTTTAATAGACAGCCAACCCAACAAACTCCTAATATCTAAGGGAGAAATAGGTCTGGGTCAGTTTCTCAATACTTTGGTCTTTTGAGGGTCAACTCCAATGCTATCACCGAAAAAAATATGTCCTAGAAAAGCTATTGATCTTAGCCAAAACTCACACTCACTAAATTTAGAAAACAACTGATAGGCTCTAAGAGTCTGCAATACGATTCTAAGATGGTCTGCATGATCATTTTCATTACAGGAATAGACAAGGATATCATCTATCAATACTATGACGAACATATCTAAGAACTGTTTGAACACTCGGTTCATCAAGTCCATAAAAGCTTCAGGGCATCGGTAAGACCAAATTATGTGACTAGAAATTTGAAGTGACCATACCGAGTTCTAAAAGCTATTTTTGAAATGTCACATTCTTTGACTCTGAGCTAATGGTAGTCGAATCTGAGGACTATCTTAGAGAAATAACTGGCACCCTAAAGTTGATCGAACAATTCATCAATTCAGGGGAGTGGGTACTTATTCATAATAGTGACTTTGTTTAGCTAACGGTAATCGATGCATATTTTGAGAGAACTGTCTTTCTTACGCACAAAAAGGACTGGAGCGCCCCATGGGGAATACTAGGACTAATGAACCCCTTATCTAGAAGGTCTCTTAATTGCTCTTTTAACTCTTTGAGTTCTTCTGGAGCCATTCTATATGGCAGAATAGAGATACGCTGGTTATCCAAAAGAAAGTTTATTCCGAAGTCAATTTACCTTATGGGAGAAACTCTAGGAAGATCTTCAAGAAATATATCTGGGAATTCCCTCACTACTGAAACTGACTCAAGACTAGGAGTCTCGAAATTAGAGTCCTTAACTCAAATAGGATGGTAGACACACCCCTTAGCTATTATTTTTCTCAATCTAAGGTATGAAACAAGCTGACCCCTAAATGCTAAAGTACTACCCTTCCATTCAAGGACTAGTTCATTCAGAAACTAAAAATGAACAAATTTGTTTCTAGTACTACCCTGCTGACCACTCTATGGGCAGTCCCTGATCCTGTGGCATGGATTGCCACACCCAAAGCATACATCACTGTCAGCTCTACACACACCCTGATGTTTTCTACCATATTTCTACCAAAGAGGATTTGTGCGATGACTGTTCACACTTTCCTAAGGTTTAAGGCCTGGCGCCCTATCCCGATTATCATTTTTGGGATTCAGCACTGGCGCACTAGATAAAGATAAGTTGGGGCTGAAGATTTCTGATGAAATTAAGGACAGTTACCACCCTCCAACCTCAGTTGAGCAAAACTGAAGCTACCCATTCTGGCTTCTTATTCTCCCTCTCTCTCTCTTATCTTGCACTTCGTTTCTCAATCTATTGAGCATGGACCATCAACCTAGACAAGTCTATATTCTAAATCAATATCACGGTCCTACACTCCTTGATCCCGCTATAAGCTACACTGGAAACAAACTTACTCATCCTAGACCTGTCATCAGAAACAATATTAGGAGCATACCTAGCTAGCCGAGTAAACTTAAGAGAAGACTCTTTCACACTTATGTTTCCCTGCCTCAGATTAATAAACTCTTTCACCTTAGCTTTCCTTAACTCCAAGGGAAATAACCTATCTAGAAAAGTGGTACCAATCTCTTCTCATTCAACTGGTCCTATATCTGCCCCTCTATCTTCTTTCCACTGCTTATACTAGGTATGAGCAACATCCTACGACTGATAAGCACCAACCTTTGCACTCTTACCTAAAGTCACACCCATAATATCATTTACCTTCTAAACTATGTCGAGGAATTCCTACGGATCCTTATCAGACTTAGATCCCAAAAACAAAGGAGGGTCCATTCGGGTGAAGTCCCAAATGCTAGCTCGAGAGTATTAGTCACCAGAACGGCTGGGATGGTAGTTGGCTAATTATTCTGGGATGCTACTGAGTGAGCTAAGGTAGTGAATGTCACTCTAAATTCAGCATGAGAAACAACTCATTCAGGGGATCTTTCTGAATAGGTGAAGGTATGGGCTGATTCCTATTTCTTCTTCCATTAATCTTTTTGAGAGGTATTTTTGTAAATAGAAAGGAAAATGGATTAGAAAGTGTACTACCATGTAATTTTTCTTAGCAAATTTCATCTCTAAAATGTCTAGTATTAGCTTCTAAATTTAATAATGGTTATTCCATGAGAAATTTTTAAGATTTTCACTTTTTATCATATGGAAAATTCAATAAGCTTTCCACCAACATAAGATTCGCCCAAATCTGATAACTGGGTCAGAAGTTACGACTATTTCAAGTTATCATCGTGAAACAGTGCCATATTAGTCAGTGGCGCACCGCTCCACAAGGGGAAATGGCATTTGGCAAATTCTAGTAGGGGTCTGCGATTATGGCTCAATGCACCAGGGCCCAAATTCAGAATTGTCCTTTTCCATTGTCTCAGCGCGATTTCTTCTGCATCGCGCCAAAGTTCTAGGTCACAAAAGAAGGGGAAACGCAATGGCTCCAAGTCGCGCTATCCCTCAGTTTCCAAATTTTCAAATTCCATTGACACGGCGTGATAGCGCTAAATCGCGCCAGGGGTTCAATTCGGGAAAATTTTACTGAAATTAAATGATGCATCCAGGGTTAAAAGGGTCAACTTCTCACCCCTATTTAAGCCCTTTAACACGTGATTTAGCCACTTTTCACCCAAAATACACTCTCTTCTCTTAAAACCCTCTCAAAAACAAGTTAGGGTTTTCATAGAAGGTCCAATTCCAAGAAAGTTTCTCCATCAATCTTCATAAAATCATGAACTAAGGTATGCATAGTGTTCATTCAAGGACTCCTTTCTTCCATGAAGCCCAAGAATCTCTTTTCTAAAGTCAAGATTTTAGATTTTCTTTATGAACTTCATGTTGGGTTTATTTTTTTTATGTTGAGAATGATCAATTGAATTCAAATCCATGTTGGGTGATTAATGTTATGTGGAATTAATTTGTATAGATATATATTCATGTGAACCTGTGACTAAACCCTTGAATGATGAAATTAGATATTGAATCATGATGTGTAATTGTTGAATAATGGTGTCTACATATATTATGCCTATCATGTGTTTGATTAAATGCCTAAATGAAGGAAAAGTTCCTAACTAGCATGATACCATGAAATCCCCATGTATGTACAAGTTATGCCTATCACATGTTTTGATGAAATACCTCTATAAATGCCTCTATAAATGTTTCATGGATTATGATATTAGTTATATGTTCAAGTAAGTTATGCTTGGTTAGTTTCCTTCCATCGAGTCCTGGGGGTACTCGTACCCAAAATATTAGTTGTGTGCCTAGAGCCATGTCATGTTTTCACGATAATCTCAGTCAAGCTATGAATCCTTAGACTTCAGACAGTCTTATGACTCAGGATATCTCCATGATCTCATGAACTCAGTCAGTTGTTAAATATCAGTAATATTCTGTCAGTCAACGAAAATTTAGTAACTCGGTACATGTTCAGTTCAGTAAATTATGTTCAGTGTCTATTCAGATAGGAGTAGAAATTAGCACCGAGTGAACCCAAGGGTGGGAACTCACCTGTTATATGAGGGTGTGATTCTTAGAAGTAATCTTTGTGTTTTAGAACTATGTAGCCAGCATAGGTTTAGACATTACAGCCTGCTATATGAGGGTAGATGAAGTGGCTTAGCCTGCTATATGAGGGTTCCCACTATTCTCACTAGAGGTACCTGTTATACTATGGTCACTCACATGTTGTCCTTATCAGTGGCGCGGTATTGACACTCTTCCAATCAGCGCATAGATTGGACCCCAATTCAGTTATAATGCATCATTTAGGGCATGTTGATTAGATGACTACCACCCACAATCTCAATATCAGTCTTAGTAAAAGAACTCAGATAGTTCTTCAGAATTCAAGACTGTTAGATACATTCAACTCAGACATAGTACAAAACTTAGATAGTTCCAACAGATTTAGAACCGTCAGATACAGTCACTCATGTTATTAGTTATATTCAGATTCAGTAATCATGTTATCACAGTATTAGTGTCAGTTATTATGTCTCATGTATGTATTCTCACGCTCATGATAGTTAGTCAGTTATTATTATTGTTCATGCATAAGAACCTTATGCATTCAGCATGCCTCTCATGTATACCAGTACATTCAAAGTACTGACGCATTTGCACTATGGTGTCTTATACCATTGGTTCAGAGACACGAGATCCCGAGCAATAGTAGATTCCAAATATCCATAGACAGAGGTAGAAGTGAGTCCTCATCTTTCTAGGACATGATTATTTCCCTATAATCTCATTAATCATTTTATTAGTTAGAGTTAGTTGGAGACATGTCCCATCAACACCTTACTCAGACAATTCAATCAGTTAGAAGCTTTCTAGACTATCATGTTTCAGACTTCAGTATGTTCAGTTTTGTTTTGGGTATTTTACTACCCCACACAGATGTTATATTATTCAGATTATGTTCAGTTTTGAACCTTATGGCCTTCCACTTTATGTTTCTGCATTATTCAGTATTTTATGCAGTATACAAGTATAGATATCAGTCATGGGTTAGCTTGTGCTCCTTCGAGGTCATGAGCACCGTGTAGCATTCTGGTTATCAGATTTGGGGTGTTATAGAAAGGTAGTTTAAATTGAGATCATCCTCAATCGCACGACATGAACACAGAAAGAAGGAAAACTTTTCATAAAACATTTTATAGCTTCTTGCCCATAAGTGTGGTGCACTTCACAGCCATGCATAAGACTCTACTAAACACGGCTTTCAAACTCCCTAGGATACTTTAAAACCATAGACTTTGATACAAAGTTTGTAATGCCCTGAGAGTACACCCTAGACACCACATGGTTTCTACAGCCCCGAGGGAAGACAAGCTAACCCATGCTGGACCTGCTGTGAGCACTGAATAAAATAATAAAGAACAAGTGTGAAGTTTAACCAAAAATTCCATAAGGTTTGAAATACGAAAACAATACTGAATTGAAATACTGAAAACATCTGTCTAAAAATAATACTGTAAAACTATCAATAACAACTGATAACTGAATAACTGATTGAAAGTATCCGAAAGCCTCTAACCGACTAACTGTGGAGTTGATAGGACAAGTCCCCAACTAACTTTGACTGACTACTGAACTGAACTGAAATAAACAAAAATGGTCCTCAGAACATAAGGACTCACCACTGCTACTACTGCGGATGCACTGGGGAGGTTTAGGTACGGTCAGGAACCTGAGTATCCAAACCTATAATATGAGACAACATAGAGAAAGAAACGAGTATGCTGTAAGTATTTTGAATGTATTGGTATGCTAAATAAGGTTAGGTGGACGTGCATGGTTCATATGCATGAATCATACTGGTAGAACACATAGCATGAGATAACTGATGTATAGTATGCAAGAAATATTGTAAAATCTGAGAATGCATGACCAAGCATATGACATGATACAGGAATAGTCTGTAAACTAAAATATTAAAATACTCATGCTAAACAACTAATAATTGTATTCCATGGTTAATCAAGTTTGAAAACTGAACACTAGACTGAGACTGTGGGAGCTATTATCTAATCGATATGCCCTAATAAGGTAAATTGGGGTCCAACTTATAATCCCAATTAGAAGGGTGTCAGTACCGTACCACGAGTACTAACACTGGCTATGTGGATCCACTAAAGTGTTGTCCTAAAGGACTAAGGGTCACCCTCAACTGGAAGGGCCCTAATGTCAAGAACTAACTCCAACAAAAAACATATGTAAACATGGCATAAAATTAAAATTCATAGAAGTTCATGGATATGATTCATAAATATGTATTAATATCAAAATTGAACTTGAAAATTGGATTCTTGAACTCCGTCGATTAAAAAGGTCCATGAATCAAAATCTAACACATCTTAATTGAACAATTCATAAAGGTTCTTGGTAGATTTATTGAGAATTGAACTTGAATGTTGAAGGGGCTAGGGTTTGTTCTTGAGAGAAATTGCTTTTAATTTTGGGTAAAGTATGAATTATGAGGAAAAGATACTATTTTGGGACCTAAATCTCGTGTTAAAGTGAGGGGGGAAAATGAAACTACCCTACTGACTTTAAAATACAAAACTAGGATGTCGATTAAGGCTTCACCTCAAGGCAGTGATTCCTTCATCGCTATACTCACCGTGATGCGGTGCAATCACGGTGAGTCACTAGAAATTAACAATTGTTGATTTGTCTTTCACCGCAATGCGGTGGCTCCTTCACCGCTATACTTACCGCAATGCGGTCTAATCGCGGTGAGCTGCTGTCTGGAAAATTTAAACGTGGTCCAAACCTTATCTGAAAAAACCAAAATTTACCTGAGACATGCTACTTACACCCCTGAACATGAATCAACTCAAAAACTATCATCTCGAAGTTTGAAAGGTCAACTTAAAAATCTTCAAAGTTAAAAGAAGTCAAAAGTGACTAAGTCCTTCAACACTTAGTCTTATTTTTTAGGTTCTACGCATCTTAAGCAAGTACTATGGGATGTGTTGGACTTAGAAACGTACGGGGTATTACATTAACTGACAGGGTAGACATCATCCCTATGTTCACTCAGTGCTAAGTGTTACTTCCAGCTGAATGACACGAATACTATGTTGAACTAGGTTTAACTGAGCAAATAATTGATCATAATAACTGACTGAATAACAATGCTCGTGGTTTATCAAAAATCATTCTGATAAATATCGAAATTGTGTAAACAACTAGGTATCGGGTATTCATAACCCACCAGCACTAAATGGAAATAACAATAAGGACATATACAATATTTGAAAACCATAATAGGGAATCATTATTCGAGACCCAACTTAGGAAATTCATCAAACACATAAGTGACATAAACTTAAACATAAGGATGAGTAAAACATGTGACAATAACATCATTACAATACTAAAAACCATGAATTAAGGAGTTCAATATGAAGATTGCAATATTTAAAATAGGTAATGGCTCATTCCATATGAAAACATTTAAAATTATAGCTTGAAATCAAATTAGCAAGATATTCATGGACATAATTCAACTTAATCATGTAAAACTCATAATATTAAAATAAAAAAGGATTCTTGGACTACATGGGTGAAAGGGCCCATGGATGAATATCACACATACCTTAAACCCTTAATCTTGGAAGAGAAACTCCAATCTTGATGTCTCCTTGAAGATTCTTGAATTTGGGAGCTTGAATTCTTGGTTTCCTTGGAGAGAAAGTAGTGAAATTGATGATTTTGGGAGATGAATAGGGTTTCTTTAATAGGAGAATTAAAGAAGAAGAAAGGCAAATAATGCCCTAACTGGTGATGTAAGTCATAATACAAAGACTTGGATTAAGGAAAAAAGACACAATTGCCCCTCAGGCAATTAAATTTGCAACTGAATGACAATTTAAAGGCTCACCGCAACGCGACATTATCGTGGTGATTTACTGGAATTGTGATCTAAAAGTGACCCAATCTTCATCCAAAAAATTTGAAACTTTCCCGAGACATGATCCTTACACCCCTGAACATGAAATAACTCAAATACCAACATCTCGGGGTTGGAAAAACTAATTTAAACATCCTCAAAGTTAAGAGGCCATAAAATGACCAAGTCTCCAACACTTAGTGAAAATTTTAGGATTTAAGCCTCTTATACATGTAACTAGGAGCTAAGCTGAGCTAAGAATAATACGAGGTATTACATTATGATTGCATGATAAGTCCTTTAGCCAAGCAATATAGATAAAGATTTCAAGTTGTATTTCTAAATCTACACACATGTTTTAGTTGATTCATTTAGATGTTTAGGGACCTCATAAACACCCCACCTATGATGGAAAACATTATTTTCTAACCATAGTAGATGATCATAGTAGATTTACTTGGGTAATATTGTTACATTCTAAGAAAGATGTCGGTATTGTTATTAAGCATTTCATCTCTATGGTATGTAATCAGTTTGGTGTTGGAATAAAAATTTTGAGAACTAACAATAAGACTGAATTCTTTAATGCTTATAATAATGATTTATTGTTGCATCATAGGATCATACATCAGAGCAGTTGTCCATATACACCACAACAAAATGGTGTGGTTGAAAAAAACACAGGCACTTGTTAGAAGTGGGAAGAGAATTGAAACTACAGTCACAAATACCAAGTAAATTTTGGGGTGATTGTATTTTGACAGTAGCCTATTTGATAAATAGGTTGCCCACACCCTTGGTACATGAGAAATCTCCTTAACAGAAGTTATTTGGAGAACTGCCCACTATAACACATTTGAAAGTGTTTGGTTGTTTGTGTTTTGCAAGTATCCTACCAAAAGGGGATAAGTTTGATGCAAGAGCCAAGGAATCAATATTGATTAGATACTCTTCTACTCAGAAAGGATACAAAATTTATGATTTGCATGCCAGGAATGTCTTTATTAGTAGGGATGTGGTATTCAAGAAACACGTATTTCATTTCAAAAGGAAGTCTCTTACTGATGTTGAGTCCCTTATACCTCTACTTTCACCTTTTGTGTAAGATGTAGGAATCTTAGATATTGATCTTAGTGGTTCAGCACCATATCATACAGCTGGTGAGATCATCTCAGATGCCTCAACAGATAATGTGTCTTCTTATGTTAATATTGATGCAATGCCTCCAGAATATAATCCATCCACAACTCAGCCTGTTACAACTGTGCCAGAAGTGGAACATGAACCTATTCCCATTCCTATTGTACCATGTACAGTTATTCCTGCAGCAAGGAAAACTGCCAGAGCTACCAAACCTCTAATTTGGATCAAAGATTATGTAGTGCCTGCTAAGCCAAGTCCTCATTGTATTACAAACCATATAAGGTATGATCACTTATCGGCTAGATATCAAGGGTCTCTTGCTGCTTTTTCTGCCTTGTTGGAGCCTTAATCATTCAAAGATGCAGTATAAGATGAGAAATAGATTTTGGCTATGTAAGAAGAAATACAGGCTCTAGGAGATAATCACACATAGACCATTGTAGATTTGCCTAAAGGTGCAAAATCTATTAGTTCTAAGTTGGTGTACAAAATAAAATATAAATCAAATGGAGAGGTGGATAGGTTCAAGGCTAGGGTTGTGGCTAAAGGTTATACTCAGAGAGAAGGACTGGATTATCAAGAAACTTTTTCACCTGTGGCTAAAATGGTCACAGTGAGGACAGTACTCAGCTTAGCTGGATCTTCTGGTTGGGAATTGTGTTAGATGAATGTCAATAATGCTTTCTTACAAGGTGATCTACATAAAGATGTTTACATGGAGCTACCTCTTGGTTTTCATAAGAAACATGATAATGAGGTATGAAAATTACAAAAATCCCTTTATGGGTTAAAAAAAGCATCTAGACAGTGGAACATCAAGTTCACTAATTCCTTGTTGCTTAAAGGTTTTAGTTAGAGATCACATGATCATTCTCTTTTTACCAAGAAGTAAGGAGAAGATCTGGTTGAGATTCTTGTATATGTTGATGATCTTCTTATCACCGGTTCCAGTCATCAAATGATTCAAGAGACTAAGTCCATCCTACATCAACACTTCAAGATGAAATATTTGGGACAGTTAAGGTATTTCTTGGGACTTGAAGTTCCAAAGATGGGATTTTACTCAATCAAAGAATATATGCTCTTCAACTTGTTGCAGAAACAGGACTTAGTGGAGCCAAACCTGTCAGTACACCACTTGAATTCAATCATAAACTCACTAGTTTGGAACCAGATCAACACATGGGACTTACTTCTGATCCTGAATTGAAAGACATCACTAATTACCAAAGGCTGGTGGGGAAATTGCTATATCTTACCATCACAAGGATAGATATCTATTTTGGGGTCCAAGTCCTTAGTCAATTTATGCAACACCCAAAAAAATCTCAGTGGGAGACAGTTATTCGAATTGTTAGGTACATCAAGAAGGCACCAGGTTTGGGAGTACTGCTCAAAAGAGAAACTGATCCTCAGCTGACAGGTTATTGTAACTTAGACTGGGCAACTTATTCTAATACAAGAAGACCAGTAACTGATTATGTTGTTAAATTTGGAGACTCATTAGTCTCTTGAAAGTCAAAGAAACAACAAACTGTAAGTAGAAGTTCAGCAGAAGCTGAATACAGAAGCATGGCAACAGTAGTTTCTAAGCTAGTGTGACTTGCCGGCTTGTTGAAAGAACTCAATGTTGAAGTTACAGTTCCCATCAAGGTTTATTCAGATAGCAAGGCAGCAATCCAAATAGCAAGAAATTCCATGTTTCATGAAAGAACCAAATATATAGAGATAGATTGCCACTTTACAGGGTCAAAGTGAAAACAGGTTGTATAGATCCTCAACATTTGTGTACCTCCATGCAGTTGGCAGATATATTAACTAAAGGTCTGGGAGTTGGACAACATGAACTTTTGCTCTCCAAGCTAGGTGTGTTGAATATATTTCAACCACCAGCTTGAGGGGGAGTGTTGAGCTAGTTATTTGTAATGATATTAGCATGTGAGAGTCACGTGAGGTAGTTAGAAGAAAGAGAAGGTCGGTTATGATGCTCTATAAAAGGACAGTTTGTGCAGTTAGTTAGATTAGAACTTCCATTATTCCACAATAGAAAATGTAAAAACTCTTTCCTTGCACATTGGAACACTTGTTACAAGCTGGTCCATATACTTGAAAACTCTGATTTTGACACTTGCCAACTCAGTACTCCAATAATGTTGGTCAAGTAATGTTGCTCATTTGATATCTTATATTCACCTATTAGAGTTGCGAATTTTATAGATACTAATTTTTCATTTCACTTTACTTGTTTATTTATTAAAAATAAATTTTTAATTTTATTAATTCACTTTAGTTAGTATATATAATAAAAGAATGACAATTTTTTTTTTCTTATTTTACTGCTAACATTAAATACTCATTCCCCAAATCACTTTTCAAATCTAATTAATATATATCATGAATATAAATGTTATGACAAAATATATGTTTCATTTATTATCTATTAAAAAGAATGTAAAAAATATTATGTATAAATAAAAGTGAACAAAGATAGTGAAAAATAGATATTCATTTGAATAATAATTCATCCACCCAAATATATGTGAACTTTTTTATTGGGCTTGATACGTGTTCTATCAAAACACCTAAATACTATTCTCCTCATTTTAAAAAAATATAAATAACATAAATACCAACCCTTTTGTAAGTACTTACACTCTCTCCTATTTTTTTAATTATTTTACTCTCTCTCCCTATTAATATACATGACATAGCCGACATATACATAACATTTTGTATATATGTTGAGATTTTTGTAATATGTTTAGTGAGATGGGATTTTTTGTAATATTGGAAACATAAGTTGTGTATTTCTGTAATTTTTAGTTTAAAATAAGTATTATTTTTAAGGAGAAAAGACAAAAATAACAATTCATTCTAAAATAATTCTACCATAATAGCCACCCAAAACTAATTACCTATAATTAGCCACTAAAGTAATTCCTACTTTTAGCCATTTCAATGTAGGCTTCATCTCCTTCTCTATTTATTTTTTTCAAATTATTGTTTCATTTAAAAAATGTTGTCCATTTTCTTATAAAAAACGAATTCATCTTTTCTATTTTTTTATTCCACTACTATATATTTTTTTACAAAAAAATGTATCAAAATGGTATAAATGTTGTATCAATTTAATATAGCGATTGTATATGTATGTGAGTTCCCTCTCTTTTAAAAAAGTATATCAATGTGGTATAACTGTTGTATAAATTTAGTATAGGGATTGTGTATGCATGCATAGGTTCCGTCACTTTTGAAAAAGTGTATCAATTTGGTATAACATTGTATCAATTTGGTATAAAAATTGTATTATGTAGGAGAGTGCCAAAGTAGCCCAAAGGTTGTTAAATGACATTAAACATTGTATCAATTTGGTATAATGTTGTATTAATTTGGTATAAGGATTGTATATGCATGCATAGGTTCCGTCTCCTTTGAAAAAGTGTATCAATATGGTATATGCGTTGTATCAATTTGATACAAAAACTGTATATGCAGGAAAAGGCCAAAATAGCCCAATAGATATTACGAGGTATTATTTTGGCCGACTGGACACAAAGTGTAAAACTTACCAAATGCTGGCCATTTATTTTCAAAATGGCCAGTGAGTGTCCTTTCTCTTATTTTTAATTTAGACATACCTAACTCTTAAGAATTTTAATCATTTTTAAAATATAAAAAGTATTTTAATACTGTCTTACATTTAATTAAATGCCTTGAAGAAATTCACTACAAAAAAAGAGTACTTTTGCGGGGGCTATATTGTGAGGGTGCTTGAAACCCCCACAAATAGTATTAAGTTTTGGCGGTTTGTAAAACCCCTGCAATTTAATTTATTTTGTGGCATTTTTTGGTTATACTGCGAGGGGTTATAAAACCCCAATTTAGAATATCTCATTGCCTTATGTTTTAATCTTTGGCACCAAAAAAGAACGCGGCAAATTCTCCCTTTCTTTTTTTCGTTTTAGTAGTTCTACCTCTTCTGGTTTCAATTTCTAGGTTTTCTCATTTCATTGTGGCTAAGAGGCAATCTTTCCTCAACTCAATATCATGAAATTGTAAGCTCCTTTGGTGTATGAATTTTTCTCCATTGTAGTATTAGGGCTTCAAATTAGGTCCCAATTATGCTTAAATAATATTATTTGTACCCATGATCTAGTTGAATGAGTGATCATGAGTCTATCTTGCGCCTTTAATCAAGGGTCGAAACCTAATAGCGAAGTCGATTCTCTTTTGTTTAGGTTTACTTTTTTTTTAAAAGGCTAATGGCTGATTTATATCTTCTCAAGTAATTTCTTTTTTGCTGGTTAGCATGGTTCCATTATCTATACAAAATACGTCCTTGCCTCGAGTTAATTCCGAAGTAAAAACTGTAGCTATGCACTTATATTAATCAAGTTAGTCACGGACTTTATCGAATATGGGTAAAAACACTATCTTTTAGTTAATCACCTTATACTATCAAAATCGAGTTAGTTGTGTTTATAAGTATACATGAAGACTTCCCGTATATGATTAGCCATGTACCTCTAGTTTATTCCATTTGATTTGAAGTGAACTGGTGTGTTTAAGTTTTCCATCCAGTATTTCTCAGTATGCCAAACCTGATAGCTAGCCTCCACATTTTCCTAAGCTTGCATTGCATTTGTTTAGACTAATTTGGTATCTAATTGTTGGATTTGATTAAGACTAAAATTTTCTTCAAAGTTGTACTTGATTTTCCTATGTCGTTTGGAGCTTTAGAAGAAAAGTCAGTTAGAATTCTTCAAAAGTTATCCTTAAACTACCTCTTTTAGGAAGAGTCAACTCTCAAAATTGATTTGGGTTCTATCACTCTCGTTGTATGATTTAGTGCCAACATTATTGGAAAGTTGTGGTTTGTATTTAAAAAATAAAAGCAAGTCGTGTCTTTCAAAATGTTTGGAGGCCAGTGTAACAACAAAGAGACTAAGTCCCCTTCAGATGCACTGTGTGGACTCTTGATAATATATGAAGACTTCATTGAGATATCAGTAATCTAAAATTGTCATAATGGAAGAAAATGATTAAAAAGTTGGTTTTAAGTCTCTGTTCCTTAATAATTTGGGGGGTTTCAAACCGGCAGCAATTGGCTTTACAAAACCACCACAATATTGGAATTCATTTTGCAATGGTTTCTTTCACAATTGCGACGTTTGTTAAAAACTGCCACAATATAGCTCGTAGCGATGCTAACTGCAGCGGTTATCAAAACTGCCACAAAATTTTTTGTGGGGGTTCCAAACCACCAATCGTGCAGAATATTTCCTGCAAATTTAGCATTTTTTATAGTGAAAAATTAACTCTTTAATAGTGTAAAACTCCATATTAAATAGAGAGAATTTTAGAAGAAAAAAGATAGTTTTTCTTGATTATATAAAACCACTTATTTGAAATAGAATGAAAAAAATAAAAACACTGATTATTTTGAAAAGCAGAACATACCAAGTGCCAAGAACACCGCTATGTGCCCACCAAAAAATAGAGTATATCAAATCTTGATAAATACTAAACAATCATATTTCATCATATTATCATCTTCTATATCTGATAGTAATTTTATGAATTGAGATATTTTATGAAATTAATTATTTCACCGTTATATATGAAATAATTACTCCACCATTATAATAGAAATATAGAGCAAATAAGTTTAACCATATTTCTAATCAAACACAAAATAAAATAATATTTCGTCTTAAAATTCGTATTATTTTTTAGAAAAATTACATAATATCACACCTTAACTTACCATTATTATTTAAAATCCCGATTCTTTAAAATAATAATATAAATTTCTTTTTTACTTTCTCTCTGTAAACTCTCTGAAATATTACATCACCCCAAATCTCAAATTCAGTTCATTTTTTCCTCCATATCTGCCCTTACACTATTCCTCTTCATCTCGATGTTTACATTTTTTTTCTTTTCTTCTAGGCCTAGAGAAGTTTTTATTTTCTTCAGTCACACGTAATGACTATGCAAAACTATTAAACCTTCAACACTTCAACAATGGCGAGCACCACCACTACACTTCTCTGTATCCGCCCTAAATTCAAATGTTCCCTACACCAAAAGCTCTTTTGGTGTCTCATATGTGAGGATTACTAGCGAAGGTGGCCTGAGATAGAGACAAAGGGGGGTAGGGGTGGAGTACGGAGGAAGTTCACAAATTCGTCAATCGAGGTTCAAGATAATAATGTTAATAAAGATAGATAATAATGTTATATTTGTTAAGAGAGTTCAGAGATACATAAAAATACTGTATATGATTGAAAAGAACAAGGAGATACATCACGCGATCCTCCATCAAATGAACAAAAGTTATATATCTTACTAAATATTAGGTTACAAATACATAAGAAAAGATGATGTCTTTGGTTGAACTCTAACCAAAATCATATATCGAAATGATTTTTGTGCTACTGATATATAATACTTATGTATCTGATTATATTTTTGTGATACTAATACAAAAGAGCTATGTATCAGGAAAGTTATGTGTCTGAGCCTCAATAATGTATCACAAAAATTAAAACTCAAAATTTTATGTAATTACCAAAATCATGTGGGAAATTCAATAAGCTTTCCATCTATATAAGATTCGCCCAAATTCAATAACCGGGTCAGAAGTTACGACTATTTCAAGTTTCCATCATAAAACAGTACCATATCAGTCTGTGGCGAGCCGCGCCAGAAAGAGAAATGGCATTTGGCAAATTCCAGTAGGGTTCTGTAATTATGGCACATCGCGCTAGGGCCCAAATTTAGAATTGTCCTTTTCCAGTGTCTCGGCGTGATTTTCTCTGCGTCGGACCAAAGTTTAAGATCACAAAAGAAGGGGAAACACGATGGCTCCGCGTTGCGCCATCCCTCAGTTTCCTAATTGTTAAATTCCAGTGACACAGTGCGATAGCGCCACATCGTTCCAGGGGTTCAGTTCGGGAAAATTTTACTGAAATTAAATGGCGCGTCCAGGGTTAAAGGGGTCAACTTCCCACCCTTATTTAAGCCCTTTAATGCATGATTCAACCACTTTTCAACTAAAATACACTCTCTTCTCTTGAAAACCTCTCAAGAACAAGCTAGGATTTTCATAGAAGATCCAATTCCAAGAAAGTTTCTCCATCAATCTTCACAAAATCACGAACTAAGGTATGCATAGTGTTCATTCATGGACTCCTTTTATCCATGAAGCCCAAGAATTTCTTTTCTAAAGTCAAGATTTTAGATTTTCTTTATGAACTTCATGTTGGGTTTATTTTGTTTATGTTGAGAATGATCAATTAAATTCAAATTCATGTTGGGTGATTAATGGTATGTGGAATTGATTTGTATAGATATATATTCATGTGAACCTGTGACTAAACCTTTGAATGATGAAATTAGAAGTTGAATCATGATGTGTAATTTTTGAATAATGGTGTCTACATATATTATGCCTATCAGGTGTTTGATTAAATGCCTAGATGAAGGAAAAATGTCTAACTAGCATGATACCATGAAATCCCCATGTATGTACAAGTTATGCCTATCACATGTTTTGATGAAATACCTCTATAAATGTATTATGGATTATGATGTTAGTTATATTTTCAAGTAAGTTATGCTTGGTCAGTTTCCTTCCATCGAGTCCTGGCGATACTCGTACCAGAAACATTAGTTGTGTGCCTAGAACCATGTCATTTTTTCAAGATACTCTCGGTCAAGCTATGAATCCTTAGACTTCAGACAGTTTTATGACTCAGGAAATCTCCATGATCTCATGAACTCAGTCAGTTGTCAGATATCAGTAATATTTGGTCAGTCAAAAAAAATTCAGTAACTCAGTACATGTTCAGTTCAGTAAATTATGTTCAATGTCTATTTAGATGGGAGTAGAAATTAGCACCGAGTGAACCCAAGGATGGAAACTCACCTATTATATGAGGGTGTGATTCTTAGAAGAAATCTTTGCGTTACAGAACTATGTAGCCAGCATAGGTTTAGACATCATAGCCTGCTATATGAGGGTAGATGAGATGGCTTAGCTTGCTATATAAGGGTTCCCACCATTCTCACTAGAGTTACCTTTTATATTAGGGTCACTCATATGTTGTCCTTACCAGTGGCGTGGTATTGACACCCTTCCAATCAGGGCATAGATTGGACCCCTATTCAGCTATAATGCATCATTTTGGGCATGTTGGTTAGATGAATACCTCCCACAGTTTCAATATCATCTCAATAAAAGAACTCAGATAGTTCTTCAGAATTTAGGACTGTCAGATACAGTTAACTCAGACACAGTACGAAACTCAGATAGTTCCATCAGATTCAGGACTGCCAGATACAATTACTTATGTTATCATTTATATTCAGATTCAGTAATCATGTTATCATAGCATTAGTCTCAGTTGTTATGTCTTATGCATGTATTCTCACGCTCACAATAGTTAGTCGGTTATTATTATTGTTCATGCATATGAACCCCATGCATTCAGCCTACCTCACATGCATACCAGTACATTCAAAGTACTGAAGCATTTGCGCTATGGTGTCTTATACCATAGGCTCAGAGACACGAACTCTCGAGTAATAATAGATTCCAGATATCCGCAAATAGATTTAAAAGTGAGTCCTCATCTTTTGAGGACATGATTATTTCCCTATAATCTCATTAATCAGTTTATTAGTTGGAGTTAGTTGGGGACATGTCCCATCAACTCCTTACTCAGACAATTCAATCAGTTAGAAGCTTTCTAGACTATCATATTTCAGACTTCAGTATGTTCAATTTTGTTTTGGATATTCTACTACTCCACACAGATGTTATATCATTCAGATTATGTTCAGTTATGAACCTTACAGCCTTTTAGTTTATGTTTCCACATTATTCAGTATTTTATGCAGTATATAGGTACAGATATCAATCATGGGTTAGCTTGTGCTCCTTCGAGGTCATGAGCACCGTGTAGCATTCTGAGTATCAAATTTGGAGCGTTACAAAAAGGGAGTTTAAATTGAGTTCATGCTCAATCGCATGATATGAACACAGAAAGAAGGAAAACTTTTCCTAAAATGTCTTATAGCTTCTTGCCCATAAGTATGGTGCACTTCACAACCATGTATAAGACTCTACTCAATATGGATTTCTGGCTACCTAGGATACTTTAAAACCATAGGTTCTGATACTAAGTTTGTAATGCCTTGAGAGTACGCCCTGGACGCCACACGGTGCCTACATCCCCAAGGGACGACAAGCTAACCCATGTTGGTACATATTGTAAGCACTAAATAAAATAATAGAGAACATGTGTGAAGTTTAACCAAAAATGCCATAAGGTTTGAAATACGAAAACAATACTAAATCGAAATACTAAAAACATCCGTCTAAAAATAATACTGTAAGACTATCAATAACAACTGATAACTGAATAACTGATGGAAAGTATCCGAAAGCCTCTAACCGACTAACTGTGGAGTTGATGGGACAAGTCCCCAACTAACTTTGACTGACTACTGAACTGAACTGAAATAAACACAAATGGTCCTCGGAACATAAGGACTCATCACTGCTACTACTGCGGATGCACTGGGGAGATTTAGGTGCGGTTAGGAACCTGAGCATCGAACTTATGATATGAGACATCATAGAGAAAAAAATGAGTATGTTGTAAGTATTTTGAATTTACTGGTATGCTAAATAAGATTAGGTGGACGTGCATGGTTCATATGCATGAATGATACTAGATGAACACGTAGCATGTGATAACTGATGTATAGTATGCAAGAAATATTGTAAAATATGAGAATGCATGACCAAGCATATGACATAATACTGAAATAGTCTGTAAACTTAAATACTGAAATACTGATGCTGAACAACTAATAACTGTATGTCATAGTCAATCATGTCTGAAAATTGAACACTAGACTGAAACTATAGGAGATATTATCTAACCGATATGCTCCAATAAGGTAAATTGGGGTCCAACCTGTAATCCTAATTGGAAGGGTGTTAGTACCGTACCAAGTGTACTAACACTGGCTATGTGGATCCACTAAAGTGTTGTGCCAAAAGACTAAGGGTCACCTCAACTGGAAGGGCCGTAATGAGATATGTGTCAACCCTCAACTGGCAGGTTAACTTCTCAACATACATTCGCTACATAGTTCTAAAATGTAGGCACTGCTACTAAAGGTCACACCCTCAACTGGAAGGTGAGCCCCCTAATTACTGGACTGAACTGAGCGGACAAACATGATGCACTGACTGAACTGATAATACACTAATATATTTTGAACCCTTCTGAAAGTATTTAAACTAAGTAAACAACTAAGTGTTGGGGTATTCATAACCCCTAGGACTTGATACTAATTTCAATAAGATCATAGGAAAGCATTTGAAACCATAATACAACTTGGAGAACTTCATAAATAGTCATTGTTCAAAATCCATCTATGAGGCATTTCATCAAACACATGGGGGTCGTGAGTTAAACCATGAAATTAGTTTAATACATAGGATAGTAACATAACTTTTTCACTAAAATCATGGGTTAGGAATTTCAACATGGAATTTTTCATTCTTCAACATGTCAAGAACTAACTTCAACGAAAAACACATGTAAACATGGCATAAAGTCAAAATTCATGGAAGTTCATGGATAAGATTCATAAATACGTATTAATATCAAAATTGAACTTGAAATTGGATTCTTGAACTCCATCGATTAAAAGGGTCCACGAATCAACATCGAACATATCTTAATTGAAGAATTCGTGAAGGTTCTTGGTGGATTTCTTAAGAATTAAACTTGAATGTTGAAGGGGCTAGGGTTTATTCTTGAGAGAAATTGCTTTTAATTTTGGGTAAACTATGAATTATGATTCAAAGATGCTATTTTGGGACCTAAATCCTGTGTTACAGTGAGGGGGAAAAAATAAAACTACCCTACTGCATTTAAAATCCAGAACTGGAATGTCGATTAAGGCTTCACCGCGAGGTAGTGATTCCTTCATCGCTATACTCACCGTGATGCGGTACAATCATGGTGAGTCACTAAAAATTGAACATTACTGATTTTCCCTTCACCGTAATGTGGTGACTCCTTCATCGTAATACTTACCGCGACGCAGTCTAATCGCGGTGAGCTGTTGCCTGGAAACATTTAAAATTATAGCTTGAAATCAAATTAGCATGATATTCATGGACATAATTCAACTTAATCATGTAAAACTCATAATTTAAAAATAAAAAAAATAAAAAGGGATCTTTGGACTCCATGGATGAAAAGGGCCCATGAATGAATATCACACATACCTTAAACCCTTAATCTTGGAATAGAAACGCCAATCTTGATGTCTTCTTGAAGGTTCTTGAATTTGGGAGCTTGAATTCTTGGTTTTCTTTGAGAGAAAGTAATGAAATTGATGAATTTGGGAGATGAATAGTGTTTATTTAAAAGGAGAATTAAAGAAGAAGAAGAAGAAGAAGGGCAAATAATGCCCTAACTGGTGATATAAGTCATAATATGAAGACTTGGATTAAGGAGAAAATACACAATTGCCCCTCAGGCAATTAAATTTGCAATTGAATGATAATTTAAAGGCTCACCGCAACGCGGCATTATCGTGGTGAGTTGCTGGAATTGTGATCTAAACGTAACCCAATCCTCATCCAAAAATTTAAAACCTTTCCAAGACATGATCCTTACACCCCTGAACATGAATTAACTCAAAAACCAATATCTCGGGATTGGAAAGACCAATTCAAAAATTCTCAAAGTTAAGAGGCTTTAAAATGACCAAGTCTCCAACACTTAGTGAAATTTTTAGGATTTAAGCCTCTTATACATGTAACTAGTAGCTAAACTGAGCTAAGAATAATGCGGGGTATTACATTAAGATTGCATGATATGTCCTTTAGCCAAGCAATATAGACAAAGATTTCAAGTTAGTAGTTCTAAATCTGTACACATGTTTTAGTTGATTCACTTAGATATTTGGGGACCTCATAAACACCCCACCTATGATGGAAAACATTATTTTCTAACCATAGTAGATGATTACGGTAGATTTACTTGGGTAATGTTGTTACATTATAAGAAAAATATCGGTATTGTTATTAAGCATTTCATCTCTATGGTATGTAATCAGTTTGGTGTTAGAATAAAAATTTTGAGAACTAACAATTGGACTGGATTCTTTAATGCTTATAAGAAAGATTTATTGTTACGTCATGGGATCATACATCAGAGCAGTTGTCCATATACACCACAACAAAATGGTGTGGTTGAAAAAAACACAGGCACTTGTTAGAAGTGGCAAAAGCTTTGAAACTACAGTCACAAATACCAAATAGATTTTGGGGTGATTGTGTTTTGATAGCAGCCTATTTGATAAATAGGTTGCCCACACCCTTGTTACATGGGAAATCTCCTTAAGAGAAGTTATTTGGAGAACTGCCCACTATAACATATTTGAAAGTGTTTGGTTGTTTGTGTTTTGCAAGTTTCCTACCAAAAGGGGATAAGTTTGATGCAAGAGCCAAGGAATCAATATTGATTGGATACTCTTCTACTCAGAAAGGATACAAACTTTATGATTTACATGCTAGGAATATCTTCATTAGTAGGGATATGGTATTCAAAAAACACATATTTCCTTTCAAAAGAAAGTCTTTTACTGATGATGAGTCCCTTGTACCTCTAATTCACCTTTTGTGTGTGATGCAGGAATCTTTGATGTTGATCATAGTGGTTCAGCACCATATCATACAGTTGGTGAGATCATCTCAGATGCCTCAACAGACAATGTGTCTTCTTATGTTAATATTGATGCAATGCCTCCAGAACATAATACATCCACAACTCAACCTGTTACAACCGTGCCAGAAGTGGAACATGAAGTTATTCCCATTCCTATTATACCATGTACAGTTATTCCAGCGGCAAGAAAAATTTCCAGAGCTACCAAACCTCCAATTTGGATCAAAGATTACGTGGTGCCTGCTAAGCCAAGTCCTCATTTTACTACAAACCATATAAGGTATGATCACTTATCGACTAGATATTAAGCGTATCTTGCTGCTTTTTCTGCCTTGTTGGAGCCTTAATCATTCAAAAATGCAGTATAAGATGAGAAATAGATTTTGGCTATGCAAGAAGAAATATAGGCTCTAGGAGATAATCACACATGGACTATTGTAGATTTTCCTAAAGGTGCAAAATCTATTAGTTCTAAGTGGGAGTACAAAATAAAATATAAATCAAATGGAAAGGTGGATAGGTTTAAAGCCAGGCTTATGGCTAAAGGTTATACTCAGAGAGAAGGAATAAATTATCAAGAAACTTTCTCACCAGTGGCTAAAATGGTCACAGTGAGGACAGTGCTCAACTTAGTTGCATTTTCTAGTTGGGAATTGTATTAGATGAATGTCAATAATGCTTTATTATAAGGTGATCTGCATAAAGATATTTACATGGACCTACCTCTTGGTTTTCACAAGAAACATGATAATAAGGTATGCAAATTAAAAAAAATCCCTTTATGGGTTAAAAGAAGCATCTAGACAGTGGAACATCAAGTTCACTGATGCCTTGTGGCTTTAAGGTTTTAGTCAGAGCTCACATGATCATTCTCTTTTTACCAAGAAGTAAGGAGGAGATCTGGTTGAGATTCTTGTATATGTTGATGATCTTCTTATCACTGGTTCCAGTCATCAAATGATTCAAGAGACTAAGTCCATCCTACATCAATACTTCAAGATAAAAGATTTGGAACAGTTAAGGTATTTCTTGGGACTTGAAGTTATACAATCCAAAGATGGGATTTTACTCAATTAAAGAAAATATGCTCTTCAACTTATTACAGAAATAGGACTTAGTGGAGCCAAACCTGTCAGTACACCACATGAATTCAATCATAAATGTGTATTAATATGGTATAAGTGTTGTATCAATTTGCTATAAAAACTGTATATGCAGGAAAAGGCCAAAATAGCCCAATAGCTATTACGAGGTATTATTTTGGCCGACTGGCCACAAAGCGGAAAACTTACCAAATGCTGGTCATTTATTTTCAAAATGGCCAGTGAGTGTCCTTTCCCCTATTTTTAATTTAGACATACCTAGCTCTTAAGAATTTTACTCATTTTTAGAATATAAAAAGTATTTTAATGCTGTCTTACATTTAATTAAATGCCTTGAAGAAATTCACTACAAAAAAGAGTACTTTTGCGGGGGTTATATTGTAAGGGTGCTTGAAATCCCCACAAATAGTATTGAGTTGTGGCGGTTTGTAAAACCCCTGCCATTTAATTTATTTTGTGGCATTTTTTGGTTATACTGCGAGGGTTTTTAAAGCCCCAATTTAGAATATCTCATTTCCTTATTTTTTAATCTTTGGCACCAAACAAGAATGCAGCAAATTCTCCTTTTCTTTTTTTCATTCTAGTATTTCTACCTCTTCTGGTTTCAATTTCTAGGTTTTCTCAGTTCGCTGTGGCTAAGAGGCAATCTTTCCTCAACTCAATATCATGAAATTGTAAGCTCCTTTGGTGTATGAATTTCTCTCCATTATTGGATTAGGGCTTCGAATTAGGTCCCAATGGGGTTCAAGAAATCATAGGTTGACTTTATTTTTATGAGAAAATATTTACAATCTGCTATAACTAACCATCGTGATGAATCTTTGTAGGTGAGCCTTTGTTGTAGAAATATTGGAATTCAATGTTCTCGTTCAAAGTCTATTGGTTAGAATCAGCTCGATGGGGTAGAATTTTGTTCGACTGAAAGCTCGTCATCCTAAGTTCATTGCTCCAAAAAAGGTGAGAATTTCATGTCCTTTTTCTTTTTTATTTATGTGTCAAAGGTGAAGATTGCAGGTTTCAAGATGTAGAATCGAGTGAAGTTTTTTGTTTGGTTGTTTATTTCTATTGAATGGTTGAATACGTTTTCAAAATAAATGTTCAGGTAGTTGTTATTGTAGGAGTATGGTGTTGAAGGAATTATGTGATTTAGCAGTTTTGTAATTCAAAATTTTGTCTTTCATTTGGTACAATGCTTGCGAACACTACCATCTCCCTTTGTTTTGTTATGCTTAAGTAATATTATTTGTACCCATGATATAGTTGAATGAGTGATCATGAGTCTATCTTGGGCGTTTAATCATGGTTCGAAACCCGATAGCGAAGTCGATTCTCTTTAGCTTAGGTTCACTTTTTTTTAAAAGTCTAATGGCCGATTTATATCTTCTCAAGTAATATCTTTTTTTCTGTTTAGCATGGTTCCATTATCTATACAAAATACGTCCTTGCCTAGAGTTAATTCCGAAGTAAAAACTGCTGCTATGCGCTTATATTAATCATGTTAGTCACGGACTTTATGAATATGGGTAAAAATACTATGTTTTAGTTAATCACCTTATACTATCAAAATCGAGTTAGTTGTTTTTATACGTATACATGAAGACTTCCCGTATATGATTAGCCCTGTACCTCTAGTTTATTCTATTTTATTTGAAGTGAACTGGAGTGTTTAAGTTTTCCATCCAGTATTTCTCAGTCTATGTCAAACCTGATAGCTATTCTCCACATTTTCCTAAGCTTGCGTTGCATTTGTTTAGACTAATTTGGTATCTAATTGTTGGATTTGATTAAGACTAAAATTTGCTTCAAAGTTGTACTTGATTTTCCCATGTCATTTGGAGCTTTAGAAGAAAAGTCAGTTGAAATTCTTCAAAAGTTATCCTTAAGCCCCCTCTTTTAGGAAGAGTCAACTCTCAAAATTGATTTATGTTCTATCACTCTCGTTGTATGATTTGGTGCCAACATTATTGGAAAGTTGTGGTTTGTATTAAAAAAGTAAAAGCAAGTCGTGTCTTTTAAAATGTTTGGAGGCCAGTGTAACAACAAAGAGACTAAGTCCCCTTCAGATGCACTGTGTGGACTCTTGATAATATATGAAGACTTCATCACAAGTTCACGAAGATTTCATCTAGATATCAGTAATCTAAAATTGTCATAATGGAAGAAAATGATTAAAAAGTTGGTTTTAAGTCTCTGTTCCTTAATAATAGTTATAGGTTGCTTCCATTATTTTCTTTGGCTGCCACAATTCACCAACCTCAGCTCACGTACTCAAAGTATGTGTATGATATTAAAAAACTGTAGATTGCAAGAAATGCACTTTTGGCATAGTACATATACTAGTCAAGTATCAAATGAGACTCTAGCTAAATTTACCTTTCATTCCTTTGGTTTTTCTAAGGAATGATAGCTAAATTTCATTGGTTTCCTATAGCTTTTATTCGGTTAGATAGTTTTTATTTTTATCTTATAGTTGTAGTATTATCTTATTTTTGTCTTGCTTGAAGCCGGGGGTCTATCAGAAACAACCTCTCTACTTCACATGAGGTAGTGGTATGGTCTGCGCACACCTACCCTCCCCAGACCCCACTATGTGGGAATAAACTGGATATGTTGTTGTTGATGTTGTTGTATTTATTTTCAGATTGAGATATTATAGTACCTATTTGTGTTGTAATTTTTGTTAACTATTGTTGTACCTATTTTTGTTCGAATAAACTATTACGATTAATGATTCAAATTGCTTGTTTTTTCTCTAAATAGTCTTTGGATGCTATCAACTAAGAAAACAAGTTATTTTCTTATGACTGTGTAGCCATGCCAAAGATTAAATGTTTTAAAAATCCATTAAAATCAGCTCCTGCATCACATGATACTAATGGACATTCTTCATCACCAATAAGCCCATCTCAACCTTCTATTAGGCCTTTAACATCAGTACCTCCACCACATGATGCACCAAATTTCTCACGAGTTGATGAAGTTCAATAAGTACAAGCCCCAACTCAACCAACGAATTCAAGCGCAACATGTGAATTTGTACCACATTGGAGAGTACAAACAATTGGTATACGGCTTATATACTTAACTTGATTATGAGCTTTTTAATTATTTTTCTCTTATAAATGAGTAACTTATTTTTTTATAACAGACTCAGAAAAGAAAATCAAGAGTAATAAGCTAAAGGTAAACGATGTCAACTACCTACCTTTAGGGGAACATATAATTGTGGACTTCGATGAATATGGTGCAGCAATTGGAGTAGCGCAACGGTTGCTTGCAGAATATTGTGGAACGTTGGCAACTGATTGCAATTTATTCCCTATTAGTTTTGAAAAGTGGTCAGGGCAAGTAGGTGTTCCTAAAAAGTATAAAGAAGACTACTTTATGACAATTTTAAGGTTCTAATTTTGTTATGAATATATTTATTCTTTGCTGCCATACTTCTATACATGTATAGAAACTAACTTTGTTTTACTCTTTGAAGTCTCGAGTTTTTTAGGACTACTGAAGCCATTGCATATAGATTTTGTACTTCCAACATTGGAAAGAAGTGGACAACATATAGACTAAGGACGTATGACGAATTTGATGATCCAGCCAAAAGTACCAATGAATTGATAAGTAATGTGCCAAAGGGTATAAACAAAGATCAGTGGGCTAGTATGTTGCTTATCGTAAAAGACCCTTAACAGTTGTACGATTCTGATTTTTTTACTAAATTTTACTATTATTTTAATTAAATATTAGATTAACTTTCTAAGTTGTAATTATTTTTTTTCGATAGGCGCTTTGCAAGAGAAATAAAGAAATTCAAAGCAAGCAAAAGATTCCACACACTGGTGGTTTAAAATCATTGGCAAGAAGACGACATGAGATAGTATGCATATCAACTTACAAATATTTACTTTTTCTCTAATTTAAATGTCTTACTATAATTTGTTTAATACTCTTTTTCTTTAATTTTTGGCAATAAGAGTAAAACCTAGTCGGGGATAAATATATCTCGAAACTCATAAAAGGACAGGTGGATCATTTGTAAACGAAGAGGCAAGAATTTTAGGGGTAAGTTTAACTTTGTCTGTGTTATTTTGTCCGTGAAATGGATGTGGATTTTTGAAATTTCATTTTAGGCTGAATAGTTGGGTTTTGAATAACAAACTACTATGCATGTTATAGAGTGATACTAATATCAAACTCCTATTATGAGAACAAATTTTGAATAGATTTCATATTAGAATTATGAGAAGTTTGACTAGATTTCATATTAGAGTTATGAGAAGTGTTTAAAGAAATGCTTAAAATGAAAAAAAGGAAGAGTGATTAGATAATAAGGTAGCATATCAGTGCTAATAAAACATAAAGTAGCTTTAATACTTTGTTTGAGTCTTCAAAAGAAGGAAAAACAGAGGAGTAGATAAAAAGATTTCAATTCAGTGTTTTAAATAATACCTGACAGTATTTATCAATAATAATAATAATAATAATTCTTGACAACTTAATTTGAATAATTAGGAAAAATCTTTCAATAAAGGGAAGTAAGTCGAGTTTATCTAGGTAGGAGGTGGTACTAGAGAGACTTGAATTATGCATCTGTGTGTAATCTGTTTCAAGTAAGTCAATTGTGTATCTGTGTGTAATCTGTTTCAAGTAAGTACTTTACTAAGTAAGTCGAATTATGCATTTGTGTGTAATCTTTCAATAATGAGAAATAATCTGTTTCAAGTGTTGTATTAAAGAATTGTTGCAGTATGAATAGATATTGCTAATAGTATCCATTGAATTATGCATGTGTATGTCTGACAGCTTGAGTTAAAGTCTACAAAATGATTTGGTGATCGCTTTCACATACAATTCTGACTTTGTTGAGATTTGCTGGCACTTGTATCTGCTACTTTCTCTTAGATCCACAGATTAATCTATAGAGTTATAATCATGGTGTTGAAGTCAATTTCTTATTTGTTTGGTCTTGTGTTATTATAATCAAAATTTATTATTTAGATCCGTATTGAGAGTTACTAGAGGGTATCCAATCCAAATGTTATTTTTAATTTACTAATTAATTATTTATCTGTGGTAGGAACAAATTGAGTCATATGTGACTCAATACAATGAATCGGAAGCTTCCCCTAGTGATATTATTGGCAAGTTGTTTGGGGAAGAGCACTCGGGAAGGGTGCGATGTTTAGGTATGGGAGCAGTTCCTTCAAACACATTCAGAAATACCAAAAAACGACTTAGTAATCTGAATGGTTCCTCATCTAACGTTGGTGCGTCATCCTCAACTGATACCTATTTACATCAAAAGGTCTCTCGTTTAAAATATCAATTAGAAGGAGCTTTGAACGCTTTGAAGACTTACATGATATCAAAGAAAAGAAGTGTTTTTGATGAATTTGCTGGCTTGTTTGCTCCTCAACCACAGGTACTAAGTAAGTGTACATCTATGTAGTTGATTATTAATCGATTTTTCATCAAATATTTTTTTTCTTTATTTCAGTCGAATGATTCCAAGTGTGAGCCTACTTCACCAGTGGATACAAGCGGAGCAGCGAGTGACAATGACGCAAATCATCTATAAAGTACTTAGTTTTTATGTTTAAATTATGGAATCATTTTTTGTGGATTTATATTACTCTACTGTTTTACAAACAGTTAGTTAAAATTTAACTTGGAATGTGATATTTGAATTTTTGTAAACTGTAGTTTGAGCTAGGAATGGTATTTGAATTTAAGTTAACTGTAGTTTGGGATGTGTTACATGAATTTGTGACTTTTAATGTTATTGATATTTTTAATGCGATTCAGTGTACATCTTATAAGTTATCGGCACATGATTATAACATAGCTCTAATTAAATCATACAATTAAAAAGTATATTACTAAAAAAAAAAATTACACTGTGCAATAACTTGGATTACAGCGTTTACAGACCCTCACAAATGATGCTATTTTGAATATGAAGAATTATATTGAGTGATTTATAAATCTTCACTAATTATATTTTGAAAAAATAGGAATCATATTTGGGGGGTTTTAAACCGTCAGCAATTGGCTTTAAAAAACCGCCACAATATTGGAATTAATTTTGCAGCGGTTTCTTTCACAATTGCGACGTTTGCTAAAAACTGCCACAATATTGCTTGTAGCGATGCTAACTGCAGTGGTTCTTAAAACTGCCACAAAATTTTTTGTGGGGGTTCCAAACTGCCAATCGAGCAGAATAATCCCCGCAAATTTAACCCTTTTTTGTAGTGAAAAATTAAATCTTTAATAGTGTAAAACTCCATATATTAAAATAGAGAGAATTTTAGAAGAAAAAAGATAGTTTTTCTTGATTATATAAAACCACTTATTTGAAATAGAATGAAAAAAATAAAAACACTGATTATTTTGAAAAGCAGAACATACCAAGTGCCAAGAACACCGCTATGTGCCCACCAAAAAATAGAGTATATCAAATCTTGATAAATACTAAACAATCATATTTCATCATATTATCATCTTCTATATCTGATAGTAATTTTATGAATTGAAATATTTTATGAAATTAATTATTTTACCGTTATATATGAAATAACTACTCCATCATTATAATAGAAATATAGAGGAAATAAGTTAACCATATTTCTAATCAAACACAAAATAAAATAATATTACATCTAAAAATTTGTATTATTTTTTAGACAAATTACATAATATCACACCTTAACTTACCATTATTATTTAAAATCCCGATTCTTTAAAATAATAATATAAATCTCTTTTTTTACTTTCTCTCTCTAAACTCTAGGATATATTACATCACCCCAAATCTCAAATTCAATTCATTTTTTCCTCCATACCTGCCCTTACACTATTCCTCTTCATCTCAATGTTTACATTTTTTTTCTTTTTTTCTAGGCCTAGAGAAGTTATCATTTCTTCAGTCACACGTAATGACTATGCAAAACTATTAAACCTTCAACACTTCAACAATAGCGAGCACCACCACTAAACTCCTCTGTATCCGCCCTAAATTCAAACGTTCCCTACACCAAAAGCTCTTTTGGTGTCTCGTATGTGAGGATTACTAGCGATGGTGGCCTGAGATAGAGGCAAAGGGGGTAGGGGTGGAGTACGAAGGGAGTTCACAAATTCGTCAATCGAGGTTCAAGATGATAATGTTAATAGAGATAGATAATAAGGTTGTATCTGCTAAGAGAGTTCGGAGATACATAAAAATAATGTATATGATTGAAAAGAACAAGAAGATACATCACGCGATCCTCCATCAAATGTACAAAAGTTATATATCTTACTGAATATTAGGTTACAAATACATAAGAAAAGATGATGTCTTTGGTTGAAATCTGACCAAAATCATGTATCGAAATGATTTTTGTGCTACTGATATATAATACTTATGTATCTGAATATATTCCTATGATACTAATACAAAAGAGCTATGTATTAGGAAGGTTATGTATCTGAGCCTCAATAATGTATCACAAAAATGAAAACTCAAAATTTTATGTAATTACCAAAATCATGTATCGAAATGATTTTTGTGTTACTGATATATAAGACTTATGTATCTAAATATATCTCTATGATACTAATACATAAGAGTTATGTACCAGGAAGGTAATGTATTTGAGCCTCAACAATATATCACAAAAATTAAAACTCAAAATTTTATACAATTATAAAAAAAAAAAAGTAAAAGTAAAAATAAGGAATAAATAGGTACTAATCAAAAATTGCCCTTATTTTTATTGCTACTACCAAACGACCCAAATAGATCAGACACATTATACGGAAAAGGGCCTAATATACCCTTCAATTATGTAAAATGGTGCAAAAATGTCTTCTGTCTATCTATTGAGCCTAAAATGTCCTTTTTGTTTATCTATTGGGCCTAAAATGCCCTTCTTACCTACCTATTGAGCCTAAATTAGCCTTTTTGTCTACCTATCAGGCCTATTTTGCACTTTTATTTAGGTAAATTACATAGACTATCTTTAAAATTTAATTACATAAATAACAATATTTTTTCAATATTATAAATAATTTTTTTACATATGCAGCCAATTAAAAATATCAGAAAAGATAATTATAATTCCTAATTTAATGTTATAACTAATTATCAATTCATCTTAATTTAAAAGATATATTTTCAATCTTCAAATTAAAAGTGGAAAAGAAAATCTCTGTTTTCAAATCTTTCTGTCTCTTATATTCAAAATTCAAATATTTTAAAATAAACTAAGCATTTCATCATTTGCTTGTGTATGTTTTATTTTATTTTCACGTATGTTAATCATCTAATATTATTTTATTATCATATATTTTTACTTTTAATGCAATGGGTTAACCATAATTTTTTATAGATAAATATTTATGGAATAAAAATTATTATGTTGGAAGTACAGATATACCATGTATTTTTACTATATAAATATAATTTATATCAAAGTTAGATTTTTATTACATTTTTGATATAATTTATGGGATAAATATTCATGGTATATCTCATTATGTCAGAAGTATTTTTCTTGTTAAAAAATTATTTATTAAATATAAATATATATTTTCTAGTATTACATGATATAAACTTTTTATATCTAAAATATATCATGTGTGTTTATGGTACAAATATCATTTATATGGTATAAATATAATTTGTATGGTATAAATATACCATGTATTTTTATAATATAAATATAATTTGTATAATATATAAATATACCATGAATTTTTATGGTATAAATATACCATATACTTTTGTGGAGGTATCGTGAAAGCAGGCAATAAAAATGAGAAACATAAAATTTTGATATATGAACAAAGGCTTCCATAAAAATAGGCAATAAAAAAGAAATATGAAATTTTAATATATAATTATTTTTCTATATATTAGAATCTGTCATAAAAGTAAATATTTTATATGTTATATCTGACAATCAATTAATACGTCTATGTATATGTAACAATTTTTTAAAATGGCTTTTATGTTTTTTTTTTCATTCATCATATCAATTTAGAATGACGAAAAATTGATATTGTGCATTATTTATTTGATGATATTAATAAAAATGATAGAAATTTTATGTAGATTAATAAAGATAAGTTGTGGTATTATATAGTTTTTTCCTTAAAGAAAAGGGTAAAATAGCCCCAATAAGTAGACAGAAATGACATTTTAGGCCCAATAGATAGACGTGAAAGATGTTTTAGGTTCAATAGGTGGACGGAGAATATTTTTACATCATTTCATATAATTAAAGGACATTTTCGGCCCCTTTCCATTTTATTATACACAAAATTTAAACATTATTCTTTACCAAATTAAAAAAAAAAAAAAAAATTCAGATTGTATATTTTAAAGTTAGCGGGGTCTATGTCAGCTTTTGAAAGAATAATGGCAAAAGTAATCTTGAAATCCTAAAATTATTGATTTTCCTTATTTTGAATGAGTGTATGTGTTTTAAGACTCACTAAAATAAGTAAATTCAAATAAATTGAAAGGATAAGGTATGGGGTCCATCACCTAGACGTACTAGAGAGATTTGTCATCCCTTTAATTTTGCATTAGCAACATCACTGCAAAGAGACCAATGCGTCTAGGACACTCACGAAAATGAAAGGAAAAAAAAAAAAGATGAACTTAGAGGACTCACGAAAATGAAAGATAAAAAAGAGATGGACCTTGGAGGTTATCAGGGCAGGCAAGGAACTCTTAGTAGATCAGTTGATTGACTAGCTGAACTTTTACTTTGTTGCTTGTTGGTGAGAGTTCAGTTCTCCACCTTGTAATCTCCCTTTTTATTTTTCTTTCCCCGACCCGATTTCAGAAAGTAATCTGTCAAGATTTGCCCTGAATTTTCTACTATATTTGATTTTCTGAAAAAGATTTCTTTCTTATTAGGTTTCTATTAGGTTTATGTTTTATTAGAAGAATGGTTTTGTAACTCTATAAATAGGAAATTCCTTCAATACAATAGTCTCCATAATGTAGTTGTTTTAAGAGTCTGGTTTAGAGAGAGATTTTCTCTCAAATAATTTTATGTTTTTTAATATGTAGGTCAATTTGCCGTATGTTTTTATTTGTCATCTGAATTATCACCGTCTTGGTTTGCAAATTTTAAGATTTCGCATGACGCCCTCTCAATTTCGAACCCAACAAGTGGTATCAGAGCTTACGATTCTATGGTTCAATGGTCCATTGGTTCAGATTGAGGACATGTTGCAACCAATTGATGATAGTAAAGATCTTTGTCTAGTTACATGTGGGGAAAAAGTTTCAAATAAATTTTCAACAATCCAGTTGCTAATCGATCTTTCAAATCAAATTAATTTTCAACTCATGTTTATGGGCTCCAACTTTCAACCCCCGGTTACTTTCAACGCTTGGACTCCTTTCAACTCGTGCATTTATTTTTAACGCAAGAGCTCCACTCTTAACCTGTGCTCACTTTCAATGCACAAGGCTCTACTTTCAATCATGTTTACTTATAACGCAAGGCTCCAATAATATCAACCCGGGGGAGATTTGTTAAGATTTGCCCTGAATTTTCTACTTTATCTGATTTTCTATCATAATTAGAATTAATTGAAAAAAAGGATTTTCTAGTAGGAAAATATCCCTTTCCTATTAGATTTCTATTAGGAAGGGTTTTGTAACTATATAAATAGGAAATTCCTTCTCATACCGTAATACAATAGTATCCACAATGTAGTTGTTTTATAACCTAAAAGTTTTTCTTGATTTTCATCCAAAATTATTCTCTAGACTTTTTATCAATATGAGGTGATTGTAACACAGTATATAAGACTCATGATTTAGGCAATCCAATCTTCCGTGTGTAAGGCGGAAGCCCCCAAAAATGATTTTTCAAAAATGGGTGAGCAAAAGATCAAATTACTATGCTTATCTTGGTGATTGTTACTTTGGTTGGTCTTTCTTTTTGGCTGACTCGACACAATAGTATCCACACTTTAGTTGTTTTAAAAGTGGGGAGATTTTCTCTCAAATAATTTTATGTTTTTTAATATGTAGGCCAATTGACTGGATCATATCAGTGATATGTTTTTTTAGCATGTTTTTATTTGTCATCTGAATTATTACCATCTTGGTTTACAAACTTTAAGCTTCCGCATGACGCCCTCTCAATTTCGAACCCAACAAAATCAACTTAGGGCGGGCGGAGTGGAGTGGCGAGAGCATCTTTAATTCACGAAAGATTTTGTCCTGCTCTGCTCCGCTTCTAATATTACATATTACACATTACGTATCAACAACGCAATATATTTAAAGAAAAACAATGTATTCGTCTAGCAATTATATAAAATTTTGAGTAATATTGAAAAGATATGTGATAGAGAGTAATTAACTCTCATAGTAATGAGATTTATGTTGTTTATACTATTTTTTTCGTCTATTTACTAGCCTGTCCCGCCCACATAGACTCAACTTATCTTGCATAATTATTTTTTTATACAAATGAATTGGTTTTTGAGAAGTTATAAAGAAGCAAATACTAAGTGATACAATTTAAAAATGAAACAAATTGAAAATTTGATTTAAGGTTAATAATTAATAGGGCAAAAAATAACTCTTTGTGAAATGAGAAGTTAAATATTGATGCAAAAAGCCATATAAAGGACGGAAGAGAAAGCGGAAAATCAAAAAACTATTATACTGTTCTGTGCTTTCAAAATATATTTCTAAGAGATGAGATTCAATAAAAATAGTACTATAAGGGGTCGTTTGGTAGGTCGTATTAGGAGAAATAGTTCATGTATTAAGTATGGTATTAATTAATACTATGATTGGTAAGATTTTGGACCAATCTATATATACTAATAAAAGAGACATTGGAGGCTGTTGATGTGACACCTAGGACTGGGCATAAAATACCAGAAATCAAATTACCGAACCGAACCGAAGAATTTGGTATTCGGTATTTGGTATGGTAATTGGGAGTAAGATTTTAAAATTACGGTATTTGGGTTCGGGATTGGTAAAAGATATTACTACCATTTGGTATTTGGTATTTATCAAATACCAAATTATTGTTAACTAACCATAGTCTATACTCATAGACCACGAGTCCAAACTAATATTCTACAAAAGGTCAAAAAAAAGCCCACAACCTAAAAGTCTATAATACTATATTAATTTTAAAATTTTAAAATGAAAATCACTTTTAAAAATTTTATTGTTAGCAGCAGTGGACAACATATTCAAATGTGGAGTTATTGTTTCATATTACTCGCTTTTTCTTCATTCTGGTTCAATCTATCAAGACAACATGAACTTGTCAAGTCTTGATGCAACTTTTAGGTATATCTAAGTTATGTCCGGTGAGAGAGTTGATGCAGAGATACTCATTTCCTGTCATATCTAAGTAAACAAAAAAGTTTAACACTATGTTGTATGATTTTAAATATTTCATAAGTTATTCTTGATGAAAGGATTAGTGAATTCTTTTATTTAAACTCACTTACTAATCACTACGAGGCAAATATTTGAGTAACAGATGTGGCTATTATCTTTTGGAGTCATTTCTGCATTAAACAGTTATTATGTTAAATCAGCAGATGATGAATGAGCTATAAAACACCACTGATGAAGTGTTAAAAAGTGTTGTTTCCATAAGGCATAGGGCAAAAACTTTATCTTGTGTTTTGATTCAGTTCTAAAGTAAACCGTTATCGTTGGCCTAGAATAGAGTTTAGCAAATTTAACCCTAATATGATATTACCAAATACCGCACCGAATCGAAGTTTAATTTACCAATTACCGAATTACCAAACCGAAGTTTAATGGTATGGTATTTGGTATGTACTGTCATTTACTGATTATCGAATTATCGAATCCGAATTATGATAATACCGAACTGAATACCGAACGTCTACCTCTAATGGCACATCTCAATGATCTTCATTCCCATTTATCTTTTTTCATTTTTTTTTTATTTTTTTTTCAACCATTTCTTCTAATGAACTATATTTAAAAGCTTAATGTGATGACAATAAAGAATAATAACAAATGAAAAGAAAATAAAGAGTCAATATCTACCGCAGTTATCAAATGTTTGGCACATAATCTCTCAATGTTTATTACCATTATGATTGTCTTTATTATAGTAAATTAAAAAAAGGTTATTTTAGATTTACTATGCTGATTTAAATTTAACAGCTTATAGAAATCTGTAAATCAATGTTATAGTTATTCTTTTATTGTTTAGTTTCGGTTGTACTTCTAAGAAAATCACGCATCAGCCAAGGAAGATGGTCTGTAGTATATTTCAGTGGAATCACTAAAATTTAAAATAACAATGAATGAAATATACTCTTCCGAGGCAACACAAGTTCATTAACATTAGAGCAATATAACCAACTCACCACAATATTTGGTGAACAATCAAAATGTGAAGGTGTTTGATGAATCACGTCTGATCGGTACAAAGATTCAAATCTTCACGGTACGTTCAACAAGCATATTGAACTTTTCATTCCCGCTATTGATCTGGTAAATTTTGTCTCCCGAATTACTACGGTAAATTATTGTGAAGATGATGCTAAAAAGCAAGACATACAGGAATAATGAAGAGGAAATTGTTATCATCAGAGACGAACGCATATATAGAATTTTTTATTGCAAATGCAGATTAGACTTCATTATGGATTAATTCTACCGTGTCTATTTCCATGTGTCCTTGCCATGTTTGATAGTCACAAGGTTTGAGATAGTTGTTGGAATCATTTATTTGCTAGACATACCTCAAAAGTTTGATCTTTCCGCTTGCAGTTATGACAATATTATAAGCAGAGGTAGATTTGATCTTCAACGCACTTGCTTATACTGTAGTACTTATATTATTCCCGCATTCGTTTTTTCCTAATCAGTTCAAATTAGACGTTTCGTTTGATCCCAGTTTTAATTTGTTTTATTGAAATATATTAACTATATATTAAGCGAAACAATATTTCAAATGTGTATCCCTCGGATTTTTACACTGTCAAGTGAAGTCTTTTTCTTGGATATTTCATTTTTTATTTTCTTTATACAACTTTACCTATAAATTTAAACGAGTTGTTTTATATTTAATTTGGAATTTTTCTCATAAAATTTTTATGTTAGAGAGTTCTATACATAGCATTTTAAGAATTTATAAAAAAAAAATGGCAGATTTGTTGCTATTAATTTTCTTTTTATTAAAATAATATGATCAACATTCAATTACATTTTTGTAATCGCACGAAGCGCGAATAAGTACACTAGTGTATTACTAATACCATGTATTAATTATACACCCTACATGGTATTATAGGGTGTATTACTAATACATCACATATGCTGGTATTAGTAATACATGGGTTTTAATACCATGGGATTAGTATGTATAAAGACAAGAATATCCCTCAAATTCTTCTAAATATTTTTTTATTTTCTTAATTTTATTTTTTATATTTTTACTAATAAATTTATTCAAATAAATAAGTTTACAAATTTTATTATTATTTATAAAAATGTCCTCAAATTTCTTTAACTCTTTTCTAAATCTTTTTCAATTTATTCAATATGAGTTACTTCTTTTCAATTTATCAAAATAATAATATCCCTCCAAATAATTTTAGTTATAAAAAAAATTACTCCATTAACTCAAAAAAATATTTATTGGTCAAAATCCGAAAATAAATTGCATACAAGCTTTAATTTAGTAAATAGGATATTCACAAATAAAAATAATTTTTTACTTAGTTTTAACACTCTATAGAATACAATTTTATTTTAATAATGATTTTATTGTCTCATCCAAAAGTTATACGTACCTCCCTCCAACTTAAAAACAACACAAAGTGGGAACGAAAAGTAAATGATGAACAAACAAAGAAAATATAATAAAAAAATAATTTTTGTAAGTAAATGATTATATCTTAAAATTCTAAAGTAAATAATTAGTTATATTGTTAATTTTTTTTATTTTAAAGAAAGAATTAACTTTTACAAAAAAAATACACAAAGTTATAATATGTCGAGGGTATTTTTGTAAACAAATAATATTATTTTTAAAATATAACAATACATATTGCTTTCAATACATCAAACCAAACACTGCATAAAAAATAATACCGGTATTACTAATCCCAGTATTACTAATCCCTGCACTTAGGGTTGGGCATTCGAGTTTTTTGGTTTGATAGTTTAATATTGATTTTGTTTTTCAATTTTCGGATTGACAAAAATGACAAGCGTAACCAAACCGAAATAAATTCGATTCGATTTCTACAAATTCGATTCGGTTATTTCAGATTTTTATTTCGGTTTTGAGATTAAAGTAAACCTCTCTTTGTTATGACTGCGCATTTAAAATTAATGATTTTTTTAAATAATTTTTTTCAAACCTATTTTTCATTGTCAGACAGAAATAACTCAACATGAATGAAAATAAAAGATATAACCATAAGTTTAACATAATATATAACTTCATTATGCATAAGTTTGCATAAACAGTTGAAACTCGGAAGAGTGGTCGCTGCCGGAAAGACCACAGTCGGCACTGCAGGCTGCAGCCCACAGTGGTCGTCTGGTCGACTAATCGCCGGCTCTGGTGTCGTTGTACAAACGAAGATCTCGCTGGCGGTCTATGGCTCGATCGATTGTTTGACTATTGGATTGATGTATGTTGTTAGCTATATGTGGCGTGCTATTACTTATTAGTTATTAGGGTTGCTATTATATATATATATATATATATATATATATATATATATATATATATATTATAGATTTATTAATTATTTATAGAATTTCGGTTAATCGATTTATCCGAATTATTCTTTTGAAAAATTAAAAATCAAACCGTTTAATCGAATTTCAAAAATTGAAAATCGAGATCGATCCAAAAAATCAAAAAACCAAACTGAAATTAAAATTTCGATTTGATTTTTTGATTTTTTCGGTTTAAATCAAAATATGTCCAGCCCTAACTGCATTATTAATCCTAGTATTACTATAACAACAATAATAAAACCAGTGTATTCCCACAAAGTAGGGTCTGGAGAGGGTAAAATGTACGCAGTTCATACCGCTACCTCCGAAGAAGTAGAGAGACTGTTTCTGATAGACCCCCAGCTCAGGACAAAGAATAGTAAAAAAGGTCGTAATGGAACATGAAGCATGATGGATGGCATTACATAAATAATGAACGAGGAATAATACAAATATAGCTCGGAGAAATACGAAATAAAAAAAATACGAGCAATACAAAATACGAAATAGGAAGTAAGAAATAAGTAATAGGACACCCACCTAGTAGTAGCATACACTCACAAGCCCAAAGACACCCACCCCACCCAAACTCTCCTGGCTAGAGTCTCCTACCTATGGACACAATCCTAGGATTACTAACCCGGCTATACTATAGCTCTCCTAACTACTAGCTACAACTCACACATCCACCCTAGCCCTCTACCCTTATCCGCGACCTCCACACCTTCCTATCTAGGGTCATGTCCTCAGTAAGCTGAAGTTTCTCCATGTCATGTGTAATCACCTCCCTCCAGTATTTCTTCAGCCTACCTCTCCTCTTCCTGAAGCCATCCAATGCTAGTCTCTCACAGCTACGAACTAGGGCATCCATGCCTCTCCTCATCACATACCCAAACCATCTCAGTCTTCCCTCCCGCATCTTGTCCTCCACCGAAGTCACTCCTACCTTCTCCCGGATAATCTCATTTCTAACTCTATCCCCTCTAGTAAGCCCACACATCCAACACAACTTTCTCATTTCCGCCACCTTCAATTTTTGAATGTGGGAGTTCTTGACTGGACAACACTCCGCTCCACAACATGGCTGGACAATCACACAACACTTCCGAGGCGAGCCTCCACTTCATCCAACCCGCTTCAATATGTTTTGAGACATTCTCATCAATCTCATCGTTTTCCTGGATCATAGACCCACGATACTTAAAATTATCCCTTTTACGAACCTCCTGGAAATCCAACCTTACCACCACTCCATCCTCCTACCTCAAGTTACTAAACTTGCATTCCATATACTCCGTCTTGGACCTGCTCAACTTGAACCCCTTAGATTTAGGGGTTTGCCTTCAAACCTTAAATTTCTCATTCACACCCCCCTCCCCCCACGTCCCATCAATCAGCACTACATCATCCGCGAATAACATACACCAAGGCGCCCCCTGAATACTCCACGTCTACACGTCCATCACCAGCGTAAACAGGAACGGATTAAGAGTCGATCCCTGATGCAACCCTGTCTCAATCGGAAAGTGCTCAGAGTCTCCTCCCGCCGTCCTCACCCGAGTTTTTTCTCCATCGTATATGTCCTAAATAGCTCTGATGTACGCCATCAGGACCCCTCTCACCTCCAAGCATCTCCAAAGAACCTCCCTAGGGACTTTGTTATACTCTTTCTCCAGGTCAATGAACACCATGTGTAAATCTCTCTTCCTTTCCCTATACTGCTCTACCAATCTCCTCACCAGGTGAATTACCTCTGTAGTCGAGCGACCAAACATAAATCCAAAATGGTTCTCCAAAATAAAAATGACCCTCCTTAATCTCCGCTTAACCACCTTCTCTCAAATCTTCATAGTGCGACTTAATAGCTTAATACCCCTATAGTTGTTGCAACTCTGAATGTCACCCTAGTTTTTATATAACGAAATCATCGTACTCTATTTCTAAGCCTCAGGCATTCTCGAAGTCTTGAAAATGCCATTAAAAACAACTCAGTCAACCACCTTAAACCTGCCCCACCAGTATACTGCTAAAAATCTACCGAAATCTCATCAGACCCCGTTGACCTACCCCTCCGCATCCTACGAATATCCTCTCTGACCTCCTCAACCTTAAAACGTCTATAGTAACTAAAATCATGGCTCTCCTCCGACTGCTCCAGCTCCCCTAACTCAATGCCTCTGTCACCCTCTCCATTCAAAAGTCTATGAAAATACTCCTACCATCTCCTCTTAATGTGAACATCCTTCATCAAAACTCTACCAGCCTCCCCCTTAATGCACTTCACTTGATCCAGGTCCCGACCCTTCCGTTCCCTAGCCTTAGCAAGCCTAAACAACCTCTTTTTCCCGTCTTTTTTCTCTAACTCCGTATACAAACTCTCAAATGCTATTGACTTAGCAGCCTTAACTGCTAGCTTAGCCTCCTTCCTTGCTACTTTGTAAACCTCCCTATTCACCCGTTTCTCCTCTTCATCTTTACTCTCAATCAACTTAATAGACGCCCCATTCTTAATCTCCACTTTCTTCTTAACTTCATCATTCCACCACCAGTCCCCCTTATGCCACGCTGCCCGACTCCGCGAAATGCCCAACACTTCTCTAGTGGTCTCCATGATGCAGCTTGTAGTCTTATCCCACATAACATCCACGTCCCCCCTACACTCCCACACCCCCAATCCCGCTACCTTCTCCTCTATCTCCAGCGCACTAACTGGCGTCAAGCCACCCCACTTAATTTTAGGTCGACCTTCCCCAACCTTTCTCTTCTTACTCTTCTTGATAGTCAAGTCCATCACCAGAAGCCTGTGCTGGGTCGAAAGATGCTCACTCTGAATGACTTTACAATCTTTACATAAAGCCCAATCCCCCTTCCTCAGCAGGAGAAAGTCAATCTGAGCCTTGGCTATCGCGTTTCGAAAGGTGATCAGGTGATCCTCCTTCTTCGGAAAGCTCGAATTCACTACCACCAGCCCAAAGGCCCTCGCAAAATCAAGCAAAGCAGCCCCTCACCATTTCTATCACCAAAAACAAAACCTCCATGCACATCATCATAGCTCCCGGTAAAACCCCAATGTGCCCATTGAAGTCCCCTGCTATGAAAATCTTCTCCGAGCTAGGCATGCTTCTCACCACCTCGTCCAAAGCCTCCCAAAATCTCGCTTTCACCTCTTCCAAGCCCACCTGCGGCGCATAAACACTACACACATACAGTGTAAACCCCTTAATAACTAACTTAATCGACATCAGCCTATCGCAGTATTATAATCCCAGTATTACTAATACAACATATTCAATATTATCTTATACACTACCAAATGAGTCCTAAATGGTCAGTTGCATGGGAACATAGACAAGAGGACTAGTAGCAGAAATTTGGGTCTTCGTTAACATCAAAATAATCTAGGACGGAACATGGTTAAATTAGTTGAAGTGAAGGCGGGGCTTTTGAATCTGCATCGGTATCGAGCAGTATCAACAAATGGTAAATAAACAAACTATATATAGCTAGTAATGATAATTATGCTCTTTTTACTATGGCTATTTATAAAGAGCAAGGTCCGCTTATTCACTATTTGCGGCCTGCATTATATGACAAAATGGACTACGTCCAATGAGCTACATTCAGGAAGTGTTGATATAGGGGAATGATTTATTTTTTCCATCCTGAGCATTTCCTTCCCATATTAGGATGGGGGAAATGGTTTGATGAATGATGAGGTTACATTTTGGTCCTTGGACTAGATCATACAATACAATTGGATCAAGCTACCATGTTTTTCCATAATCATTCTAGTTATGGTCAATGTCAATCAAACTGGAATATTTATCAGAATAGGCATGTCATCAATCCTATGTAATTTCAACTAGATAGCATGCTACTCATGATGTTTGTTCGTATATGCGTAGCAGAGCAAACGAAAGTTAATTTAGAGCACATATTTTTGTTGCGTACCTTTATCTATGTTGACCTTATAACTAAGTCTATATTGATTGGCCTGAAGTTCACCCGACACAACACTGACATATTTTAAAAGGACATCCTGGTGCACAAAACATCCTGTGATTTGGAGAGGCACAAACTCTGAGGAGATGTAATGTGGGGGACTCTACTCTGACACAAACACCAAAGGCTGATGTAATGTGGGGACTCTGCCCTGACACAAACACGAATGGCTGATTCCACAGTTCAAACATGTGACCTATAGATCACATATAAACAACTTTGCCGTTGCTCTAAGGCTCACTTTCACAACTAGGCCTGTCTTGAAAAATTTATGCAAGAGTGTTTAGCAATATATTTTGAGTACTGATCCTATTTGGTTTTCTCATTGTCGAAAACGAGCAAAGATAAAAGTTTTTTTTATATGTGTGTGTTTGACAATGGGAAATGGCAAAGCATCTGAAACACTTGATCCAAGTGCACTAACCATCACAATAAATCAGGGATGAAGGGCCTTTTACTCAACAGTGCCCTCCTTACCCAAAGGAGAATACACAAGAATCACAAAAGATGAAAACAAATTTCTTGCACTTGTAAGACAAATATAACAACGTATGCAGAGTAATCCCACATGTGGAGTCTGCAGAGGGTAGAGTGTATGTAGACCTTACTCCCACCTTGTGGAGGTAGAAAGACTTTTTCTGAAAAATCCTGGCCACTTGTAAGAATTGGCTTCAGTTTATTCATAAAAAAACTTGTAACATAATGAAAGGTTCTTATCTATAGTATCCCTTTTGTTCCATCCCCCTCTTCCATTTCATATATTTCTTGATTTTCCATAGTTTCCGCAAGAGATCCCAAGAATTCTTGGACCTGCATATGATTTTAAATTGCATTCTTCAGATTTCTTATCAACAAAGAAATTTTACCTTTAAAGTTTCTATCATAGAGAACTTCAACATCATCAAGAACAAAAATTTGGATAAATGTCACATTCCCAACCTCTGAAGTATCCCTGAGAGAGAAGATAGCATTACTCTCTTTTGGAACAGCCGAAACAAGAATCCCATAACCTTGATATCTCCCCCTCAAAACCTGGAGTTACAACTACTCTTTAATTTCAGCAAGAAAACGGTGAGGTTACTAGCTTGACATGAGATTCTGTTGTGTAAAATTACCATGAATGCATCTTCGTCTGTTCTGTCATCGCCAATATATATAGGGAGCACATCATGACTGTTTCTAAAACCTGCATTGTTGCACATACATTGATAAAAATGGATGGAGCAACTGATTCTACAATTATTTTACATTTTTGTTGAGAAGAGGAAGGATGAGGAGAAAGGGACCAGATCAAAATAAATCATCAGTAACATACCTAGTGATTCAAGCAAAAATTCAACGGCTTTTCCTTTGTCCCAGTCTATTATAGGACGGATCTCTAAAACCTATCGACAAGCAAAAAAGGAGCAAAATTTCGACAGATTAGAGCAATATATGTAATCATGTTACCAAAATCAAGTAACTGAGATACCTTCCGCCCATGAGTTTGTCGTAGTCGAGGGTATCCTTTCAAAACGTCGTGGACACATTGGGCAAGAGCAGGCCAACACTGCATTTAAAATGAAAACCCTCATCATAAATAAATGGCTGCAAAATAATTCACAGAAGGCAATTAACCTCAGAATTGAGAGACTAATATAAACATCAAGGAATGAGACTCACATTCTCATCTACGTTACGGTAATGTACAGAGGCACAAAACTTGTGGTTCTCAACTATTGCACCTTCTACTTCTTTAGTTTTATTGACGAGGATTCTGTAAACCTGCAAGGTAGTCTAGCTTGTTCAGTTCAACTCAGAAAAATATTCTTTTTCTCCTTTTGTGCCGAATACTATTTATCCACTTATTTGCAAGCTTAGAGAAACAAGTAAACACCTCGTCTATCATAGGCAAAAATTCACGAGCAGGCTGGAATAGATTAACTTCCTTGCCCTGTTCAAAATGTATAGTTACAAGAAAGTAATGCAGAAACGAGTAAAACAGATATAGTCTTTACTAGGCAGTGGATGAAAAGATGACTCTCATCAACTGTAATACCTGCTGGTCAGTACATTTAATAAATGAACCATTAGTGCACAACTCATTTCTAATTGGAACCATGATGTCCATACCATGACTACCAGCATAATAGAGTTCGGCTAGTCCTACCAACTGATAAACCTGAAACAGGATGAACATAAATATCACAAATTTGTACATTTGACGAGGTCAAGAAAGTCAATGGTGTAAACACAAATGATGCCTGAATTACATGCTAGTATGCTAATGAGAAAATCTTTACCTTATCACGACTTCTTCCACTGATGATGGCTGTTGGGAAATGATTCGCAACATCCCTGACAGCAGAACGCATCTGCAGAATTTGTAATTTCTTTTCTGTGTGAACATCTTCAGGTAAGTTTCTCTCTTGAAATAAGGAAGAATCAAAGTAGCTACTTACATCAGCGGAGATAAAAGCACGGTCAGGATCATCTACAATTGGAGAGAGAGTCCCATCATAGTCTAAAAAGATAACGATCTTTTTATTCTTTGCATGGCTAACAATTTGCTGAAAGGAGCTAAGTGCTGATGGATACTTGAACTGCATACAAACAAAAGGAAGAGAGACATTTGATTATAACGTACCTGATATTAATTCTAAGGGGAACAATGAGATACTGAACATACCATCCAAGAAGAGTAAACACCTTTAGCATCATCAGAAAAATCCTCGATGCCTGATTCCTTCTGAACCTTCCTACTAGGAGGTGACGAAGACTTCATTGCATCAAGCCAACCATTAGAACGAACATCATCAAGCCTCCCTGGCTTCCTTCTCGGAATCATTAGAACACTGGTGGAGAATGAAGGCCCTGATTGAGAATAAGGAAATAAACTACAATGAATCCACAACTGTACTTGTTTATCAGCAAAGGATCCGCAAGAAAAGGACAAGCTTTCACTGAAGTCAAGTCCACTGAATCTCTAAGAATTTGACTGATTTTACTAGTAAGTTGTAGTACCTAATCTTTTTATCCCACCCTTTTGTCAATGAAAAACCACCTCTTTAGCGTTCTCTTATCACTGCTCCCGAGTATACTACCCATCAAGCACCGGCTTCCTGAAATCTGGTCGATCAAAAACTTGCATGATTGTCAAATTTGTGATGTAATTTAGTAGATTATATGAATCTATCAGCACAAGCACCTCATTTCCCTAGCCAAATAGCAGTTAAAGGCACACAACATCCTTGGCCTAGAATTTTGATATTAGCCTGTACTTTCTACCTGGAGAGAAGAAAACAACGGATACAAGTTATGGCATTACTTATATCTAAAATATCATTTGAGGCAAAAGTATTAACTAAAAAGTATCATAGTGATACATAACATGAAGCAAACAAAGGCAAATGAAACATGTATATTAGCATAGGATAGAAAGTGTACTAGCTAAATCCTTGAGTCAATAAGAATCAAGATTAATTTTAGTGCTCTATATTGGAAGGCGTTTTATCGGTCAGCTTCAAAGTCATTTCAAAATTGAAGAAATAAGAAGACTAAACAAAAGAAAGAAACAGAGAAAAGATCTTACTCTGCACAACTATCACAATCCATGTCCACAGTATTCAACAGTAAAGATTACTTGTTGTCTATAACAACAAAATTATAAAATGTAAAGATTACTTGTTGTCTATAACAACAAAATTATAAAATGTAAAGATTACTTGTTGTCTATAACAACAAAATTATAAAATGTTGCAGTTGGCCTAATGAAACTCCAAACGCCATTTTGACTTGAAACAATATTAAAGGAAATGAACAGTTGTATAAGCATTAAAAATCTATCAGCTGATTTTTAATATATATAATCTGAATTCTAGTTAGAATATTAGAATAAGCATGAAATGGGCCTTCTGCGTAAATAACTCCAAAAGTTAACTCAGGGAAAGATTACCCATGTTATATTAAAGAGACCATCTCACCCCCCCCCCCCCCCCCCCATGCTCAGGTTGGAAATCTGGTACATGAGCAAGTTAATGTAGGTGTCCAACAATGGGAAATAAGAATTGGACTAAGTCTTGCACTGAAGTTGTTTACTAACTCAACCTCCAAATCTAGCTCAAGAGGTGAAGACTGCTCAAGTCATATTAAATAGACCACCGATCCTTAAAGGGCCGATGTGAAGATCTTCACGTTTTTGTTTGTCTTAGCTTGACGTACATATAGTTTAAAATAAAGAAAGACTTTGAAAATCTTAAACTAAAATACTATAATGTACTAAAATATTCTTTAATCTTGTGATATTAAATATGTTAGACTTAAAGAGCGGAGGCATTCATTTTCAAACTGACTTCAAGAAAAATAAGACCAACAAATAGAGTAAATAGTACTCTAGTAAATATGGTCACTAAACTATAAATAAAATTTAATACTCTATGACGATGACGCATAATCAAGACTTCAACTTGTTACATCAACCGACAGATTAAAATAATTAAAATAGTAAAACATAGTACTACATGATTGACAATCGTACAGAACACAAAAATCTAATCGATCCAAGAAATGTCACAACAAAAAAATAGGCTTGTGAGGTTTTAATCGATAGGTAATTTGCATAATATGACCAAAAGCTTGCACTTTGTACGCCCCCATAATTGGGAATAAATCAATAATAAGGATCAAAATGGGTTAGCCTTTATTGAAGATGCAAGAATTTCCAGAAACAGAAAAAAAAAAAAAAAAAAAAAAAAAAAAGGTTAAAAAATATCGATTAGTTCATGAGAAAAGTTCGATTAAATTAAGATAAAAACCAACATGCATAAGTAATGGCTAAAATGCCAATAAATTACCTGGTTGAAAGAGCTAAAGAAAAATGTGAATATCAAAAATCCAATGTTGATCCTCTAATTCCAAGCCCAAAATGAACTGTTAGATACCAGATGATTATACCAAAAAAATGTTAGATAGCAAAGTCAACCAAAATTAAAGAAGAAAGAAAAGCATGCAGAAAATAGGTACTTATGGAAAATGAAAGAAAGAGAGAAATGAATCTACCCAAGAAATGAGAAAACCCTAACAATTGGAGGAGATGTAACAGAAAATTAAGAAGGAAATTATAACTAATTAGGAGAGGGAAATGAAGGTGGTAAAGGCCACGTACGTATTTATAGAGTTTAACAGACGTGACTTACAAGCAAATCTTTTCCTCCCACTCTTCAAATGGTTCCCTAGGTATAACTAATAATATACATGCATAACATATTAAAAACATTCATAAACTAATTAGGATGGGTTCAAGTTTCAACCCAATTATATTTTCGATGGGATCCTTAAACATCGTACAGGTTCGACAGAACTCAATAGCTTTGGTTCAAATTTTATATTTATAATAATTTTGAACTCAATAACTTTGATTCAAATTTTATATTATATTAATTTCTTAATATGTATAAATAATTTATCTAAAATCTAATATGTAAAAAAGATTATGATTTAAAATTCGTAATTTAAAAGTCTTAGCTCTGCCTCTAGAAATGTAGATTTATATGTTAAAAATTTGAAAATTTTCAAAAAAATACTTTATGCGTCCCATTTTATGTGGAGTTATTTGACTTAATACGGAATTTAAGAAAAAAACTTTTGAAACTTATGATATAAAATAACCTTTAGAAATTTATGTGTCTGTGTGTATCATTTCATTAAGTGTAAAATAGTTAATTTGAAGTTAAACAGTTAGGACTGAATATGAAAAGATGTCAATTTTAGACGGACTAAAATAAAATATCACATAGATTGAAACGAAAAAAATAATACAAATTACAACTCATAATTTTTCAAAAATATGAGTTCAATACTGAAAACCATCAAGTTTTATTTTTAGATCTGCCTCGAAGAAATTTCTTCTTTTTTTTTCGTTTTATTTATTTATGTTTCGATAGACAAAATTATTTCAGCTTAAGAACATGTAATCGCCATACCTTAGCCGTAGTTGGAAGCTAAAACTAAACCAAAACCTTGGTTTTAGAGCTATTAGAAAAATTAGTCACCATTTCAAAATGAATTACTTCCTTGGTACATTTTTATTTGTTGTATTTGACTTGGTATATTTTTTAAGAAGTAAAAAATATACTGGTAATTTTTCCATACCATCCCTATGTACTGTAAGGGTGTATTTGTTTTTTTTTTAAGATTAAGACGTTCTAATCTGAATGAATATTTGAATGATTAAGATGTTGTATCTAGATCTGAATATTGAATGATTAAGACTGTTTGTTTTTTAATATCTGAATATACGTAATTTATTTATTTGTAATAAATATGCAATTCAAATTTAAAAAGTAATAAAATATTATATTATATGGAAAAAATATTACATAAAGTATTAACTTTAACAACAAAATTATTGTTTGAGTGATAATTAAAATATTTAAAGATAAACATATTATGTTAAATATAATTATTGAATTATTTAAATTATTAAAAAAAGATATATTGATTAAAAACTATTGTGATATGATGTAATCATAAAAAATTAAATTCAACATAAAGTAATCTGCCAATTAAACTGATCCAACAAACTAAAATAATTAATCAGATATAATTTTGATTTAGATGCATAAATATTAAAGTATTTGAATAACTAATTAATACAAGAACAGACACATGTTTATTTGTTAACCATGAAATCTGAGTGAAAATATCATTAGTAAGTTTAATGTTACGTTATGAACAGGCACACATAAGATTCTATTATACAAAGAACTGCAAATTTTATAATCAAATCAAAAAATTACAAGCAGAAATTTAGAGTTTAGTAAATAATGAATACACAAATTGATTACTAAAATATTTATAAAAAAATTTGGTGAATCATACCTAAAAGAGAAGTAAAGTAAGTGAATAGGAAGAGAGAGAGAGAAACGTGAAGAGAGGGAGAGATAACGTGAAAAGAGAGGGGGAGAGATAACGTGAAGAGAAAGAGGAAATAATGAAGTGAGAGAATTAGGGATTATGTTTTAAAAAGAGCCTGAATGTTATTCAGACTATCCATTCAGATGTTTTCAGATACATTAAGAGGCTCTTTAAAAAAAAATATATTTAATAGGCTGAAGTCTGAAGCATTCAGATTCAGACCTCCATTAAGTGCAAACAAATAGGTTAGAAGTTGCTAAAATACAAATGTTTCAAAAGGGTTTACTCACCAATTCTGATTTATTTCAATAAATCAAATGATCCTAACATTTTACATTACTCTCTATTTTTTTTAACACTTGCTTCAAGTTTCTAGATTTTAAGGAAAAAAACTCAAAAACACAAGGTATATATACACATATGCCACCTTATACAAGGTGTTTTTCATATTATTATTATTTAAACTTTATTTCAACTATATATTTATCTATGTGTGTTTCATCAAATTTTTTTTTTCTATCTCTTATATTTATTTAATATATTTTCATCAATTAGATAAAACTCTTAGATTTTAAATATATTCGTCCAATTTTTCTCTTACCTAATATATTAGTACGTCTTCACACCCTTTTATGCTTCCTTACTTTACAACAAGCGTATTATATAAGATATACTGAATATAATCTTAAGTATACATTTTTAAAATATCATAAACTTCGATACATTTTACTAAGTATGTTTATTACTTTAGGATAAAAATATTACTATTATATTTTTCATATTTTCAGTTAATTATTCACTTTATTACAGTTATATGTTACATTTTTTAGCATATCGTAAGTATATGTTTATATACCTTGTGCATTTTTTTTTAAATAATAATAATAATAAATATTTTATGTAATTATCACAAGTTTTAGCAAATGACAAAAACAAATACTTTCCAAACGTTTTTTTTTTAATTGAGTTTAAGGACTATCTTTGGATAGGCTCTAAGGGACACTTAACACCTTTCCTTCGAGTAACCAAAATCTTTACGCAAAATCTCATGTGTTTTAAAAGACCAAAAAATAGAATTTTACCTAAAATTGATTTTACTAATTTTTCCTAGAATATAAGTGGCGATTCTAAAAAATAATTTTTCAAAACCAGAGAGTCATAATTACCATATGTTATATACTATTTCGACCGGTTTGAATAAAACGTGACAACGTGGCGGCTCTAGTGGAGAACCTAACTTAAGTCCTTACCTTAGCATACTTAGTTTAAGAATATTATTTGGGAATATTTATTTTTTTATGACGTTATTTGCTCTATACATTTTATATCCTACTTTAGTTGAAAGGACACAAGCCAAATCTAAACTTGTGTTCCTTATTTATTTGAAAAGACTGTTTGTTACTGTTTTCTCTTTCATTTTTCTATTGAGTCTTTGGACGTACACTTCACACACTGTGGTTCACGTGGGAGGTGTCACACACTCCCCAAAACCTTCTTTTGGATTCCTTAGTTTTAGAGTTGGCACAATTAGGTTAGTATGTCTTCTTGTCGTTGTTCAGTCCACTCTTAAACATCTGGGAAAGACTGTTAGGCTGCATTTTTTTTTTTTTTAAGATTCATACGTCGAATCTTAATGCACATCTGAATGATTAAGAATGTTTGTTTTTTAACATTTGAATGTGCAAAAAAATTTTATTTGTGTATATGATAAAATAAAAAATATAATTTGAATAAAAAATTAATTATATATTATAAAAAATATGTAATTTAATACAACAAAATTATTATTTGATTGAGAAAAAATATCTATATTTGTTAGTAATATTGGAGATGATTTATAATGGTGGTTGCGGTGACAATGATTGATGTTAGTGATAAATAATGTTGTTGGTGATAGTTGTGATGGTTGGTATTGTAGTGACTGTTATGATGGTAGCGATTAATGGTGGTGGTGGTGGTGGCTGTGATGTGACGTTGCTTGATGTTAGTAGTTTGAGGTATTGATTGTGTTGGCCGAAACATGAATATGTGATGGTTGATGATGTATTGGTGCTAGTTGGAGATGTTTTATGTTGGGATAGTGGAGATAGTTGTTAGTAGAGATTAATTGTAGCGATGATAGTGGTTGAAGTGGTGGTAGAGGTGCATTACTAGAGACAATGGTAGTGGCGGTTGAAGAATGTGTGGAGGTTGTGATGTATTAGTGGTAGTTGGTGGTACTAGTTGTGATAGATGAGTTGGTCGGTAGTAGAGATTGATCGGTAGTGGTTGATGACGATGGTGTTGTCGACGACGGTGGTGGCAGTGAATATAATATAATAATTGAGGTAGTAGGTGTGATAGCGGTTGATAATAGTGGTTGGTAGCGATTTTTGTTGTCGATGATGGTTGTGATGGTAGAGGTGGTTGGTGGTGGTGGGTGGTGATTGACAATGATAGCGGTGGCAGAGATGGTTAGTGGTGGTGACTGCTGATTATGAATAGAGTGGTGAATATTATCAAACACCAGAATATCTCTTCAGGCCTATTAAGACTTGGTTCTAGATCTGAATGATTAAGACCTATTCAAACCTATTAAGAGTTAAAATCTTAATAAAAAACAAATACACTTAATGTCTAAGTCTAACCATTCAGATTCAGACCTCCATTAAGTGCAAGCAAATGAAGCCTAAGTCATCTAATTGTTGGTAAATGAAGTAGTACTTAATAATATGGGTAAAATGTACATAAAATGATAAATTATTTCATGATTTTAAAATGTACAAAATAAAATGAATATCTATTTTTAATATACTGGATAATCATTATTTAGCCACTTGAGGATAGTGGCTAAATATGGAAAGCTAGCTGCTTCTTTTCCTGTTTTTGCTTCATCAAACCTAAATTACTAAATGCTTTCAAAATGTAACGGAAAAACAAGAAGCAATGAACCAAATCCAAATGTATGTGTGTTGAACATTAATAAAGAAAGAGAGTCACGAAAATGATTTGGAATGACAATGGCAAAGCAAAAATATCTCATTTCACCCCTACTTGTGATGCAACAAATAATGATTGAAGCAACTACAGCACAAGAGGATGTGGTGCACAAGTGGATGGGGTATTCCTCTTGGTCAAGAGATGTCGATTTCGAATTTTGGCTATAGAAAATTTCTTCGTAGGGAGTGGTCCTTCCGAATGAGCCCTACAAAATGCAAATTTGAATTAATCAAACTCAATACGAATATTGGATATCAGATAATAATTAAAAAAAATGATTGAAGCAACTGATAGTATTAAATTTGTGTATCAAAATTGAGTTATGAAAGGAAACTGAATATCTCATCTATTTGAACTGATATAGTGCAATAGTATTCTATGAGAGAATCTTGGAACATGTGATTTTATAATTAAGAAGTCACGAAAAAAAGTTCAGTTCGTGGTTCTTCTATAATAGAAAACTCAAGGAAAAAGTACTCAAATTCGTAGTTATGCAATTAAAAACTCAAGAATTTTGAAGTTTGTGGTTCTATATATAATTAAAAATTCAAGAAAAGAATCTTTGAATTCGTGGTGAAGCAAACCACTAAAGTGAAAACGTTGTGTTTAGTCAATGTTTTAATCTTTCTAATGAAAAAAAAAAGGTGATATTAATTTTAGTAATGTTCTTGTAGCTAGTTAGAAACATGATTTCTTGGAAGTCAGAAGGCATTTTCCATGTTATTATTATATGCTATGATGTCAAAGTTGACAAAATCAATAGCTTGTCTAAAAATTCAAGGAAATTATAGTGGCGTTTGTAGTTCTTATAACTGTGAACGCAAGGATTATATTATGGATTAATTTGTAGTTTTATAATTGGGAACTCAAGGAAAGAGCCTTGAAATTTACTGATATGGTTCAACAAGCGAGAACAAACTCAAGGAAAAAGTTCATGTTGTACAATTAAGAAATCAAAGATTCAGTCCTTGAGTTCGAACTCTAACTATTACAGTAATATTTTGTTAGTGCATAAATCATAGTTGACCTATATACTTGTGTTTTCTTCACTACTCACGCTATCGGTTACCAATTAGCATAGTATTATCCCTCAGTCATCATTGAAAATTTTGTTAGCGTTTTTGTTAAGATAATGACACCCCCGCTGTCTTCAATTGTGAGTCCGCTTCTGACTCTAGTAATACTGGAGTTTCATGCTTCCTATTTGAGTTTTATCAATTTCTTTTCTAGAGAAGATCGAGCTTAGATCTTTGATAAGGTACGGATAGACTTCAAATCTCACCCCACTTTTTAATGGTTTTGTTTTATTATCGCTTAAAAAAACATGACAATTAAAAAAAAGGCTCATAATGTAGGGTTTTAATTAGCGCCACAAACTTTTGATTGGTCTAAATTGATCTAGCCATGTGAGAAAAGAAAATGTAGTGTGTCTGGCCAGTTTCCCAAATTATTGTGAAAAGCCAATTACCTAAATCAGAAGTAGGGATGTCCCCCTACCTCCCTTTATTCCTCACCACGGTTATGTGAAGGGCTTCGATCTCCACCCACACCACACCCCAAACATTCATATATAGGGAGCAGGGCATCCGATCCCCCCGCCATGAAAATAACATGGGACTATTAAAGTCACATGCACATGATTATGAGTAGTTGCAAACTTGACTTTGGTATCTTTCGTTTGGTTTAGCTGGTTTTTGGACCACTCCTTAAAGGCACAATAAAGTTAAGAAATTAATTGCATGGCTCTCCTAAGGTTTATCTAATGGCAGAATATACCGATAGTTCCTTAAGTTTATCATTTAAGTTTTATTTTTGATGCTTGAAGTGTATGGTATATCTCAATTAAGCACATAACATGGGATAAAATATTCTTATTAGATACTTTCGATTAAAATTTTAAAGAAGTTGTTTCAAATATCCATTACATTAATAAGTTAATCCGTTAAAACTATGTCACATCTGATCTTTTAATTATAAGCATTTGCTTCCACAGTCCATGAAACTTCAAACTTGTTTCAATTGATGTTCTTGTGCATAATTAAAGGAGGGTGATATTGTTTATGTAACTACGTACGTAATGAACACTTGAGAACACGCATAATTTTTTTTCAAAATTCAAGGTAAAAGTGTTTAATATGAATACTTTATTATATATTCAGCTGTTCAATTGAAGAAATCATAGTTCGGGTTGGTTATAATATATATCCTGACCTCATGGGAAAATAATATCTGAAGTTAGGTTTTAGTTTTACCAAGACCACAACTTCTAACATTTTTATATGAAGTTGGCCTTATCAAACGTATATCAAAGAATTATATGTAAATTATGATTATGGTTAAGAAAGTAGTTTGGCCTCTATTAATATAGCGCTCACAGTAAATAAAAGGAAGCGTCATTCTGGCTGCAAGCATTGGGTCGTTGTCATGCCTTAGACTTTCACTAAGCACATCATGCGACACTTGACAACTTGCTCACAAATATTTTATGATCTTGCAAGCTTAAGTAAGCTTTTCTAAAACCAGACCGCTAAGAGGATGATAATTTGAAGAAAGACACAAGAGAATTTTAAAGGAAGCTTTTACATTGCTCAAGACTTGAAAGATTTTTGCTCGATGATTTTACAATTGAATTTTTCTCTATTTATACTACTCATCTAAGGTTAAAATATAAATAATAATTGTTACACAAGTCCCTACATATATACACTTAGGTCCCTTCTCTATAACTCTCTACATGCCTAGAACATTCTAAGGACCTTGCATTCCATGCAAATCCATCGACATGGAAATCTCCCTAGTTTTCTAAAGGATTCCACTAAGGACTAAATTCCTTTCCATGTAAGCCTTTTACATAAGTATTTTTGTGTCATGTGACACCTACGTGGCATAATGGCATAACAAGTCATCACACTCTCCCCCTGCTAATGTTGCAACGATCGCGGTGCATTGCTGCTACTGCATAAATTCTCGAATCTTATTCTTGAATTGCCACAAGTCTTCACATCATTCTCTCGTGGCTTTCACCCATGATTGCCCCTTTCAATGTAAGACTAACATGACAATGGCCTTTTGTCTTTGCTTTTGTTGAGCCTTATAGTCAATTATATCCTCTATCTCCCAATCATATAAGGTGGTGATAGTAATAGGCCCGACCGAACTTACCTCAGCTAGGATCATTCTTGTCTTCATGGTACTGCTTCAGCACACTAGCATGGAAGACAAGATGAACCTAAAGATGAGGTTGTAGCTCTAACTTATATGAGATCTTGCCACTTTGGTAACGATCTTAAAAGGCCCCTCATATATCTGTACTAGGTTCTGGTACATGTCTCGTAGTGCCTTATATTGCCCTGGGTTGAACTTCACGAAGACCATATCCTCAACCTTATAATTTGTGGGATGATGCTAACCGTTGGTAAACTTCTTCATCTTTTTATTGCCTTGTCCAACTAGGACTTAGCAGCTTAAGCTACTCTCGAACTCCTTAGCCATATGTTAAAACCCCAAACTCTTTCCCTCGAATGCGGCTGGTAGCGAATGTGGAGTTTGTGGCTAACTCGAATGGTATCCGTTCGGTAGACTCATTTCACTGCAAGTTATATAAGAGTTAGGCTATGTCTAAGAGCCTCTCCCAATCCCTATGATGTGAACCCCAACAAGGCATTGATTCATTCAGTCTGTCCATCCATCTGTGGGTGAAAACTATTGAAGAAATGCAACTTTGTGACAAGCATATTAAAAAACTCCCTCCAAAAGTTTCAAGTAAAATATGGGTCTCAATCGCTAATGATGTGCCTTGATAAAACCCAATACTTTACTATGTTCTTGAAGAATAGTTTGGCAACCTCTTTTACTATGCAAATAGTTGCGGCGGGCATGAAGCTAGCATACTTTAAAAATCTATCCACCACAACCATAATCGTCTCATATCCATTGGACTTTGGAAAGCAAGTGATAAAATTCACAGTCACACTCTCTCATAGATACTCCACAACAGGTAATGGCTCCAGGAATCCTCGGGGTTATCGCTGCTCCACTTTATCCTGTTGGCAAAGGAGAAAAGTTTACACATAGCATTCAGTATCTTCACGCATGTGTGGCCAATAATAGTCTGACTCGATCAAGGCCTTTGTGCAATGTTGGCCTGGGTGCTCAGCCCATAATGTGTCGTGGCTTTCTATCATGATATACCACCTAATCTTTTCAAATTTGGGCACATAAACCCTCCAACCTGTGGTGAGCAATAGTCCATCCTTGATCTAGAAACATCTCATCTTACCTTGGGCAACTAACTCCATAAGTTTGCATCTGGGCCGTGTTACATGCCATCCTTGGTAATATCTGGAATTTCACAGTTGGTCATAGTGATGGAAGAAAGCTCAAACTTTATACTCGAAGTGTCAGCCACTATGTTACCCTTGCCAGGGTTGTGCTCTAATATGCAGCCAAGTTCAGCCATGAAATCTCCCCCTCGAGTGCCTCGACCTTGGCCTTCATGGTCTCAATCATACTTAATTATTTCATGAGACAGTACTCCAAAGAAGTGATTGTTTCCTTCATCTCCAATTTTGCATGCTTGCGTCCTTCTAATTCTTTCTGGATGTTATCACTCTTCTTAAGGATGAAATCTGCAAGAGTCTTGAACTTGTCATCAACCTCGTTCAAATATTTACTAAGAATATGCCTAGCGTACCTCATCGTATCAACCCTCACAATCTACTTTATCCTCGACGTGACATCTTAGAACACATTCTCTTCATCATCGTCACTTGCTTCAATGGTCAAAGGTGAGTAGGATGTCAACACTTCGTTTGGTGTAGGGTTGGACAACCATTCTTCATCCTTCTTATAATTCATCTCCTCTTTTTGTACTTCTTTGAAATATCTTGTTTAACTTTGGTAGTGCTAGCAACATTAATGTCTCCCTCGTTTATCATTTCCTTATTATTAACCTCAGCTCTAATAACATATTGCCACGGCTTTAGACTTTTACTAAGCACATCATGCGGTACTTGAAAACTTGCTCACGAATCTTTCACGATCTTGCAAGTTCAAGTAAGCCTTTTTAAAACTACATCACTAAGAGATTGCTAATTTGAAGAAAGACACAAGAAAATTTCTAGAAGGAACTTTTATATTGCTCAAGACTTGGAAGATGTTTGCTTGATGATTTTATAATTGGATGCCCATTTATTTATACTACTCATTTAAAGTGTAATAATAATCATTACACAAGTCCCTATTTATATACACTTAGGTCCATTCTTTAGAACTCTCTACGTGCCTAGAATATTCTAAGGACCTTCCATGCAAATCCTTGGATTTTATGATTCCCCATGAAAAATCTCCCTATTTTTCTAGAGTAATCTACTAAGGACTAGCTTCCCTTCCATGTAAGCATTGCACATAAGCGTTTTTCTGCCATATGGCACCTACGTAGCATGATGACGTGGTGGGTCATCACATCGGAGTGTTTGCAACTAAACTTAAGTTACAAAAAATCTGATTTATGGCCTTGTCAAGTTCAAAAATGGATTAAAATATCTGAAATTGGTCTTGGCAAGTCATATCAAACTTACACTAAGAAAATTTTATGTTTGGCCTTAATAAGGCCATATTTCAAACAAAATGTCTAAAGACAGACACAAATTATCAACCCCACTTGTACTCTGAAATTGTTCTAGAAGCAAGTAACCGTACAAGAAAAAAAATTAACTTTAAAAATAAATTAAATATCGGTCTTAAAGGCGAGTATTTGTGCACTTCGCCTAGAAATATATAAGGAAAATTTATATAAATATACATCCCAACTTTCTACTATTACGTAAAACTCTATCTACCAAAACTAATTACAAATATATCATTTTTTACATTTTCTCTCTCCAACCTCTATATACATATCCATATACATATCACACCTCCACAATTTATGCCTAAAATCAAGCAATCATAATTAAGGAATTTCAAGGTTTGAATTTACAAACCTTATCTTATCAAATTATTGAACATCATCATCTTCTTTAATTTATTTTGAGTAAATACATAATTACACCTCTGATCTTATCCGAGATTTGCAAGAAGACACCTAAACTTTCACTTTGACCTATTACCCCATGATTCTTCTTTATTTCATTGCAAACACACTGTTTTGACCCTCTGCGTGTATACACGCACCACAGGCGCGTGAAAGGGCTCAAATTTGATTTTTTGGACAAATTAAAAGCTGTCACGTGTAAAATAATTGATATATAATTTATATTCTTTTTTTTAAAATAATATTTATTTTTATTTTTTTAAAAATTATCCCCACCCCCTCTTCGCCCCCCCAATCCATCCACCCTTTCTTCTTCAACTCAATTCACCATTAAAGCTCCTCCATTGAAGCTTTTTTTTAAAAATAAATCATTCATTAAAACTCCATCTTATAATTAAATCATATCATTTAACTACCCACCATTTCTTCTTCAACACCATTAAAGCTCTTCAACACAATGTCACCATTAAAGCTCCTCCATTGAAGCATTTTTTAAAAAAATCATATCATTAAAGCTTTATTTTCAGTTAAACCATATCATTTAACTATTTTTAAAACTCAATTCAATTATAAAACTCTCAATTCAATCATAAAACTATTTTTTGAAGTGATTTGAAAAAAAAATAGAAGGAAATGCTGACGGAGTGGGAGGTTAGGGGGAGAAGCTGATGGGTGGGGGTGTTGTATGGGGGGTGGGGGTGCTGAATAGGGGTGGGGGTAGAAGGGAGCAGCTGGACGCAGGGGGTGGGAGGCAGTTACTGGATGGCTATGGGATGGGGGAACAGGGGGTGGGGTAGGATGGGGTGTTAATTAAATAAAAAGAAAAATTTTATTAAAAAAATATAAAATTAAACGTATTTAACAGGTGGCAGCACCTGATTGGTACGTGTGTTCACTCTCTTTGTTGTGACTGAGATTCAGCGAAAAATGGTGTGTTTGCAACGAAATAAAGAAGAATCGTGGGGGAATAGGTTGAATTTAAAGTTTAGGTGTCTATTTAAAAATTTCGGCCAACATTAGGGGGGTAATTATGTATTTACTCATTTATTTTTTAGACTAGTTTAATTTCTTAATTTTTTTAACTTTACTAAATTAAAAATCTATAAGTTACTTGTTGCATGTGAATAATTCACAAAACTTAAGCATAGTAATAGAGTTTGGTTCGAGTTTTAGAGAAAATGGATTGAAACACCGAAACGACCCCACCAAGATAAAGAAGTCGAGGAAAGTTGCTCGTACAAGTTCTAAAAAGTTTGTTGCTAAATCTTCAAGAAAGAGAAAAAGTGAAGAATCATCACGACCGCGTCTTCCAAAGATATAGTGATTTGTTACTGAATCTATATTTTATTTGTAGATTTATGCATTCTTATGCATTGTTATATAAGAGCGTTTTGTTGTTATATCAACTGTATACATAAATTAGTCATGTATAGCATTAGAGGCTCATTCTTATACATTAAATGTGTTATGTATATGGTCAGATTACTTAGTAAATTCATGTTGTTATTTTGAACTATGATACATAGCGAGTTATGTATACATTTGTAGCTATGTCATTTGTTGGACGTTTCATTTCAATCCATATATATAAATCTGTTATGTATATATACTGAAACAAAACATTGTTGGGCTATTTAATTTCAGATCATATACATTACAAATTTATGTATATGTTATGCACCAATAGTGTTAGACATAGCACAGTTATGCATATGGTTCGGTTATACAAGGCGGGTTGTGTGTATATCACGATCCAAAAACTAGGGCCATGATGGCACTTGTCGCGGCGTACCTTGACAAGTAAGCCTATCACCCAAACTAATATGAAAAGATGAAAAGACAGAAATATCTCAAGGTAAGGCTTCTAGAACAAAGTCGAACCATATAAGTAATCATAACAATGCGTAAAGAACTTATCCAAAATATCAATCATGCCCAAAACCAGGTGTCAATAGTGTAAGAACTACTAATATAATCCAAGAGTCAAATACATCAAAAAAACAACCATAAAGGAATAATATCTGTTTCCGAATACTAATAAAGACATAACTACTATAGAAAGATAAAGGTGAACTTCAGATGCATGAATGTCAAACCGCTACCTTGGAAGCTCCAACAATTGCCCGAGTCAAGCAAGCTGAGACGCACTCGAGCTAGGACCTGCACCGAAAGGGCGCAGTAGGCATGAGTACGTTCTACTTGTACTCAGTAGGTATCATAGGCCGACCATGCAAAGTAGAAAATAAAGCACACAAAATACACAATAAGGGCACGTCACCTGCAATTAGAAAATATCTCACAACGATAGCCCACACCGCTTGCACTAACATTTCTAATGTATATCACATATATTACAACAACACACCAAGATATAGAACACAAGTATACATTAGTCACATATAAATAGAATAGGGGAGAATATGTAGATACAAGATTATCAAATACAAGTAGATGAAGGTAAGACAAATACATAGATGACAAGTTAATATGACAGTACAACAAAACATAAACTCAATAAAGTAAGTGCAATATATATGATGATGATGATGATGCACGAGGGCATCGTACAACCTCTGGGATCGTCGCACAATCATTGTATACACCTACAAAGCTAAAGTTTCTCGATGTAGGATCCATGGGGGGTTCGTCAACCCGTATACAATCCACATATTTCATATCTCCTTTGCGGCACATCCCTCAAAAAGGCTTTTATAAGGTGTTACAATATCTCCTCCCTGGCATATCCCTCGGAGAGGGTTTTAAAAAGGTGTTGCCAGTATTTTTCAGATGTTGCCACGATGGTACCAATGTTTCATGAATGAGTATGATATGAGGATGTAATGCTCACAATCAGTCACAATAAGTATTTTCATAACCAACCACAATGATATATTTCCACAACCACGTGAGCTAATATCCACTCATTATTTCAGTTTCATCCACGAATTTTCACATGTCTTATATGCCAAATAAAGTATGAATATAATCACAATACACCAATGGTACCATATTAAGCATCTTAACAACACAATACAATTATCACATGTATTCAAGGTTATTAATATCACATAGGACCCCACACGATCACACATATCACATAATAACTCAATTTCGGCAATTACATCACATATAGGCCCCCACACGGGCACAACACATAAATAGTCATTTCATGATTAGTTCTCACCCTTAACATACATTTTGTATCATCATTTACTACCCAGCCCAGTCTGAAAGAGTTAAGCCATAACCTAACTCGAAAATCAAAACCGGTCTGCTACACTTGAACTCGCGACCTTGCTATTCACGAACAATTCGAAACTTCACTAAAAATATTAAATATGAAATCTACTCTTGAAAATAAAACCACCGACACTCATATTGACTACTTTTGGTTCGGGGTCAAAACGGACCCCCGAAATGGGTTTTCAAAAGAAAAGCGAAATCAGAACTTTACTTGATGAAAAACTAGTAATTATAAGATAAAAATATCATTCAAGTGAAGAGGAGTGAAATTTGGGTTTAAAATTATGCCCTAAGATTTTGGGAGTTTTGAGAAATTAATTAAGAAATTATTAAGAAAACAGTGAATTCTTACCTTAAATCCGTAATAAAACCAAGAAATAGGTGTTAATCTAGCTTCCCAAACTCCCACAAACTTTACTTTTAAGCTTCCACAATATTTTAGGGTTTAACTCTCAAGAGGCTAGATGAAAATGAGCAAAATGGGTCAAAAAGAGGTAAAAATCTGCTATTTATAGCAGATTTTCTGCAATAACAGTTTTTTCTTTGGTCTATCGGACTTCGACGAGGTGCTCGGAATTCGTTTGGAGTCCTGTACATGCAAACAAACTATGCAACCATACTAAATTCGACGTTCCAGATGCGATGGAGATATAATATTTTCAAAAAAATCTTATTTTCACAAAGTTGACCCCCGAAATCACAGTTTTCCAAACCAAGGGTCGAAATGAAATTTAAAAGTCGTAAAATCATACCAAACATGCTATTACCCTAAAATCATATTCTGAATCTGGAAAAGTTGGATTTTCCATCCGAGGTGGCTTCGATCAAATGTGGGTCCCACACCCATATTTTCAATTTTTCAACTTTCCAATCAATAGGTCGAAATGAGATCGGGTGCATCGGGATCGGAACCAAAGGTATACCTATCCTAAAATTGATATTCCAAAGCTACTAGTTCAGTCTATTTTTCCATCCGTCGACGGATCAAAAGATATCCCCAAAGTCTAAAATAAGGCTCTTGAAGCCATCAAAAACCACAATATCGCATAAATGGTATCAAAATGCATCAAAAATTATGTCAATCACTCCCAGACCCCAAAAACACCATAATAAAACTACGGGGAGGGGTAAGATAGTCAAATCATACAAAATCACAAATTTCACATATTTCATCAAATTTGTAGATCGTTACATCATCCGCCACTAAAAATCTAGTTCGTCCTCGAACTAAGACAAAGAAATACCTGAATCAATGAAGAGCCAAGGATAAGAACTACGCATATCAGATTCGACCTCTCAAGTAGCTTCATCTATAGGTCGATGTCGCCACTAAACCTTAACTACAGGGATCAACCTAGAGCGCAACCGCCTAACATCACCAGCCAAAATGGAAATCAGTTCTTCAGCAAAGGACAATCGCTCATCTAATTGAACTGAATCCCAATGAATGACATGAGACTTATCAGGAATATAACGATGAAGCATAGAAACATGAAAACTAAATGAATAATTGATAGAATAAAGGGCAAAGCCAACTCATAAGCCACATCATCAACAGTCCGAAGAATCTCAAATGGATCAATATACCTGGGGCTAAGCTTTCCCCTCTTCCCAAACCTCATTTCACCCTTTATGGATGAAACTCAAAGGAAAACATGATCTCCAACACCAAATATCAAGGAACAAAGTCTACAATCAGTATAGCACTTCTGTCTTCTCTGAGCTGTTCTAAGTCTATCCTGAAAGACCCGGACTCTATCCAAAGTAAGGTTGTTAAGTGGGCTGGGCTGGGCCAACCCAGAACCAGCCCATAAAAAATAATCAGGTTGTGGGTCGGGTCGGGTCCGGGTTGGGGTTAAGTGGGTTGGGCCGGGCCGGTCTCAACAGTAAAATTTATAAAAATAACCCTAACCTGGCCCACTTAACCCAACCCGGTCAAACCTACCTAAACCCATTCAAACCGGGTTAAAAAATCGATCAAACCCGATCAAAATATTAAAAAAAAACTTTTTTTCAATATACATTATATATACCCACCTATATACATTATAAATACGTTAAAAAATATATATACACTATATATATAGTATATACTACATTAGAATTTAAAAAATATATACACATATACACAATTACACATATATACACACCATTCAATATATATTTACTACTTTAAAGTTTAAATTAAATATACTACAATATATATACATTACAATATATATATATATAGTTATAGACTAATTTATAAAATATGTACACATGTATACGTTAAATATACACGTCTATAGAAGATATATACATAA
>NC_061116.1:171555185-171597843 GCF_002878395.1 Capsicum annuum
GTTAACCAGACCCAAATAAAAAAAATTCCCGGTACCCGGTACCCTAAAGCTCTAGGGTTTACCGGGCCAGTTTGGGCCGGTTCAGCCCGGCCCACTTGACACCCTTAATCCAAAGACTCACGGAGAAAGTCCGTACCTCAAGGTCTCATCTCTAAAACATCAAACCAATCCATTGGGGAGCAACAACGCCTTCTATACGACACTTCAAAAAGAGCTATATCAATACTGAAATGGTAGCTATTATTATATGCAAACTCTGTTAAAGCCAAATGTTGCTCCTACTGGCCACCAAATCCATCACACACACGCAGAGCATTCTCCAAAACCTGGAGAGTTCGCTCTAACTGACCATCAGTCTAGGGTGAAATGTTATGCTAAGATCAACCTGAGTAGCCAACTCATCTTGAAAAATCTTTCAAAAGTGAGACGTGAACACAGAACCTCGATCTGAAATAATGGACATCGACGCACCATGCAGATGCACAATCTCACAAATAAAGATAGGGGCTAACCTCTCAGCACTAAATGAGACCCAAACTGGAATAAAATGAGCTGACTTGGTAAACCGATCCACGATGACCTAAGCACTATCAGAACCATGAGATGTACGAGGTGAACTTGTCATAAAGTCTATGGTGATCCATTCCCACTTCCACTCGGGAATGGGTAACCTCTGAAGCAATTCACCAGGTCTCATATGCTTGGCCTCCACCTGCTGACAACATAGGCAACGAGCCACAAAATATGCCATATCTCGCCTTATACCACCCCACCAGTAGTGTTGCCTCAAATCACGATACATCTTAGTCACACCTGTATGGATAGAATATCTCGAACAATGGGCCTTCTCCAAGATCAACCTAATCCAATCACCACTCTCGGAACACAAACTCATCCCCCAATCCTTAAAACTCCATCTGAATCAAGTGAGGCTTCCTTAGCCTTCCCACTTAATATCTTATCTCGAATCAATCTCAATCCAACATCATCAAACTGATGAGCTCGAATCTGTTCCATCAAAAAAGATCTAGCCTCCACAAATGCCAAAACATGCCCCGGTGTCAAAATACCAAGCCTAACCATCTGGTTAGCCAAAGACTGAACCTCTAAGGCCAACGGCCTCTCCTGGGTCAAAAGATGCGCCAAGCTACCCATGCTAGTCGACTTTTAACTCAAGGCATTTGTACCACATTAGCCTTGCCCGGATGATAAAGAATAGTCGAGTCATAATCCTTAAGCAACTCAAGCCAATGGTGCTGCCTCATATTAAGATCTCCCTGGGTGAAGAAGTACTGAAAATTATGATAATCTGAGAAGATCTCACAACGAACTCCATAACTTCAAGGCAAACACAACTGTGCATAACTCCAAATCATACGTAGGATAATTTCTCTCGTGAGGCTTCAACTGACGAGATGCATAAGCAATTACCTTGACCTCCTGCATCAAACAACACCTAACCCAATACTTGAAGCATCACAAAAGACGATAAAACTCACACCCTCCTTGAACAAAGTCAAGATAGAATCTGAAGTCGAAAAATCCTTGAGCTTTTGGAAGCTCATCTCACAAGCATCAGACCACTGGAAGAAAATCCTTTTCTGAGTCAACTTGGCCAACAGAACTGCAAGGGAAGAGAAACCCTAAACAAAACACTGATAATAACTTGCTAAGACAACAAAACTCTGAATCTCAATGGGTGAAGTAGGTCTAGCCCAATCACAAACCTCAACAATCTTGGATGGATTAACCATAACACCCTCCTTAGTCACAACATAACCCAAGAAAGAAACATACTTCAACAAAAACTCGTACTTAGAAAACTTAGAACACAACTTCTCATCCCTCAATATCTAAAGCGCAAACCACAAATACTCCTCATGCTCAACCTCACTCTTGGAATACACTAAGAAATCATTTGTAAACACAATAACAAAGGAGTCAAGATATGGTCGAAACACTTAGTTTATCAACTCCATAAATGTAGCAGGGGCATTGGTCAACCCAAAGAACATGACCAAGAACTCATAATGACTATATCAAATTTAAAAAGTTGTCTTCAGAATATCAGAAGCTCTAATCCTCAATTGGTGATAATCGAACCTCACATCAATCTTCAAAAACACTACAACACCCAAAACTGATCAAATAAATCATCAATGCGAAGAAGAGGGCACTTATTCTTAACCATCACCTTATTAAACTGTTGATAATCAATACAAGACCCATCTTTTTTCTTTACAAACAAGACAGGCACACTCCAAGGTGAAATACCAGGTCAGATAAATCTCTTATCCAACAACTCCTACAACTGATCCTTCAGTCCCTTCAACTCTACTGGGTCCATCCTATAAGGAAGAATAGAAATCGTCTTGGTTCCTGGCTCAACATCAATATTGAAATCAATATGTTGATCTGGAGGCATACCAGGCAAGTCTGTAGGGAATACATCCATAAACTCACGAACAACGAACAGAATCCAAGGAAGGAGGCAAAACAACATTGGTGTCATGAATATGGGTAAAGTAAGATAAACACCCCATCTCAACCAAGTTACGAACCTGAACATAAGATTTAACCCTCTTAGGGACCGAATGAAGTACACTCTTCTAAGCAATCCTAGGCACGCCCAGCGAAGCTAACGTCACAGTTTTAGTAAAATAATCTAAGACAGTATGATAAGGATCCAACCAATCCATGCCTAAAATAACATCAAAATTGACCATATCTAATACAAACAAATCTACCAAAAGTCTTACGCCCAGTAAAGGTCATAAAATAAAATCGATGCGCCCGATCTACCACTAAAAAATTACCTACCAGGGTAGATACATGAATAGGCATGGCAAGAGGCTCACTAATAGAATCAAAACCCAAAGAAAAATACATAGAAACATAGGAGAAAGTCGATCCAGGATCAAATAATATAAATGTAGGTCGAAAAAATGGGAACATTACCTGTAATCACAACATCAGAAGCCTCTACCTCAGGTTTGGCTGGTATAGCATAATACTGACCACGACCACCAACTGCCTGGGTGGCTCTATAACCACCACCATGGGCTCCACCATCTTTACCTCGTACTTCTGGTAGAATCCCTACCTCTCACAACTGAAATAGAAGTAGCCCAAATCACCCAACGGGGACTGTCCCTGGCCACATGGCCAATCTCATCACATATATAAAAACCTCTATGACCAGCCTCAATAGAAGAAGGTACAATTGGGCCCGAACATCCACTTTAAATTACTGAACTAAAAGATCTACCAGCTGAACTCTATAAAGTCATCTGCACTGGCCTACCATGGTTTCACGAGAACCTTTAAAATCTCAAACTCGATAGGTCTGACTTCTGAACTCACAAAAACTTCGCGCCTTCTTGGCGCCTCCCTGGGATGCACTAAATATATCATTTGTTATTTTAGCATGATCTACTATATTCTGGAAAGAAACCCCAAACACAACCATCTGAGACATAACCAACTAAAAAGAGTCATCCAAACCTTTCACAAATTTCTGAGTCTTCTCAAACTAAATGAAAATACTATCATAGGAATATTTGGACAGGGCAGGGAAACATGCCTCATACTCAGCAACAATCGTGAAGTCTTTCTCCAAATGATCTAACTCATCCCGCATCTGATCCCTCATACTGTAAGGCACAAATCTCTCTAGAAAGGCATCAACAAATGGATCCCAGATAACTCAGGAGCATCAATAGGCCTATAACTGACAAATAATCTCCACCAATCTCTACCAGCATCTCTCAACTGATAGTAGTATAAGCCACACCATTCGCGTAGAAAGAGTGAAACACAACTCAGAACACAAGGTATGAAAGAACTTCACACGATAAAGAATAAAATGAGAAAAGTTTCCTAAAGACGTCTTATAGCCTCTCAAAGATAGATACGAATGTCTACGTACCGATCTGTGAGACTCTTTCAGACATTCAATTCTTACACCATTAAGACCAATAAAGCCTGGCTGCTCTGATACCAATTTGCCATGATGGGACTTGTCACGGCGTACCTTGACAAGTAAGTCTATCACCCAAACTAATACGAAAAGAGGAAAAGACAGAAATGTCAGAAAGTAAGGCTTCTAGAATGAAGTCGAACCATATAAGTATTCATAACAATGCAGAAAGAACTTATCCAAAATACCAATCATGCCCAAAACCAGGTATCAATAGAGTAAGAACTACTAATACAATCCAAGAGTCAAATACATCAAAAAAATAACCACAAAGGAATAATATCTGTCTCTCAATACTAATAAAGACATCATGACTATAGCAAGATACAGGTGAACTTCAGACGCATGAATGTTCAACTGCTACCTTGGAAGCTCTAATAATCGCTCGAGTCAAGCAAGTTGAGGTGTACTCGAGCTAGGACCTGTACCGAAAGGGTGAAGTAAGCATGAGTACGGTCCACTTGTACTTAGTAGGTATCATAGGCCGACCAAGAAAAGTAGAAAATAAAGCATACAAAATACACAAAAAGGGTACGTCACCTGCAATCAGAAAATATCCCACAACGGTAGCCCATACCACTTGTACTAACAGTTCTAATGTATATCACATATATTACAACAACACACCAAGATATAGAACACAAGTATACATTATGTCACATATAATAGAACAGGGGAGAACATGTATATACAAGATCATCAAATACAAATAAAGGAAGGTAAGAAAAATACATAGATGACAAGTCAGTATGACAATACAACACAACATAAACTCAATAAAGTAAGTGCAATGTATATGATAATGATGATGATATAAGAGGTTGTCGCACAACCTCCGAAATCGTCGAACAATCCCTGTATACACGTACGGAGCTAAAGCTTCTCGATGTAGGACCCATGAGAGGTGCGTCAACCCTTATATAATTGACATATCTCATATCTCCTTTACTGCACATCCCTTGAATAGGATTTTAGAAGGTGTTATAATATCTCTTCCCCGGCATATCCCTCGGGGTGGGTTTTAAAAAAGTATTGCCAGTGTTTCTCAGATGTTGTCACGGTGGTACCACTGTTTCATGAATGAGTATGATATGAATATTTAATGCTCACAACCAATTACAATGAGTATTTTCACAACCAACCATAATGATATATTTTCACAACCACGTGAGTCAATATCCACTCATTATTTCAGTTTCATTCACGAATTTTCACATGTCTCATATGCCAAATAAAGTATGAATATAATCACAATACACCAATGGTACCATATTAATCATCTTACCAACATAATACAATTATTCACATGTATTCAAGGCTATTAATATCACATAGGACCCCACACGGTCATACATATCACATAATAACTCAATTTCAATAATTACATCACATATAGCCCCCCACACGGGCACAACACATAAATATTCATTTTTCATGATTAATTCTCAACCTTAACATACATTTTGTATCATCATTTACTACTTAGCCCAGTCTGAAAGAGTTAAGTCATAAACTACCTCGAAAGCCGAAACCGATCCGCTACACTTGAACTGCGACCTTAATTTTTACAAATAATTCCGAACTCCACAAAAAATATAAAATATGAAATCTATGCATCGAAACAAAACCAACGACACTCATTTTGACTACTTTTGGTTTGGGGTCAAAACGAACCCCCGAAATGAATTTTCAAAAAAAGAAGGGCAAAATTAGAATTTTACTTCAAAAACATGTTCCCCATATTTTTAGAAACCTACAGATGAAAACCCAAGTTAAATCGAGTAAAAAAATGAGGTTCAAATTGAAAAAAACCCTTTTTTGAGCTTTACCGGATAAAATCTTTAAAATCTGGGTTAAAATCAAGAATCAGAGTTGTTTTGAAGGTTAAATTGATGAAAAACTAGTAATTATAAGATTAAAACATTATTCAAGTGAAAAGGAGTGAAATTTGGATTTAAAATCATGCCCTAAGATTTTGGGGTTTTGAGAAATTAATTAAGAAATTACTAAGAAAAGGATGAATTCTTACCTTAAATCCGTAATAAAACCAAGAAATAGGTGTTAATCTAGTTTCCCAAGCTTACACAAACTTAATTTTTAAGCTCCCACACTTTTTTAGGGTTTAACTCTCAAGAGACAAGATGAAAATGAGCAAAATGGGTCAAATAGAGGCGAAAATCTGCTATTCTGCAATAACAACTTTTTCTTTGGTCGATCGGACTTCGACGGGGTGCCTGAGATTAGTTCGGAGTCCGATACATGCAAACGAACTATGCAACCATACTAAATTCGATGTTCCGGACATGATGACGATATCAAATTTTCAAAAAAAATATCATTTTCACAAAGTTGACCCCTGAAACCCGAAATCATAATTTTCCAAACCGATGGTCGAAATGAGATTTAAAAGCCGTAAAATTATACCAATCATGCTAACACCCTAAAATCGATATCTATATCTTCTAGAAAGTCGTATTTTTCATCTGAGGTCATTTCGATCAAATGTGGGTCCCACACCCATATTTTCAATTTTTCAACTTTTCGATCAATAGATCAAAATGAGATCAGGTGCATCGAGACCTGAACTAAAGGTATACTTAGCCTACAATCAATATTCCGGAGCTGCTGGCGTAGTCCGTTCGATGATGCATCGCATGGATCAAAAGATATCCCCATAAGTCTAAAAAAAATCTCTCAAAGCTATCAAAAACCACAATATTGCATAAATGGTATCAAAATGCATTGAAAATCATGCCCATCACTCCCACACCCCAGAAATACCATGATGCAGCTATGGAGAGGGGTAGTCAAATCACATAAAATCATAAATTTCACGTATTTCATTAAATTTTTAGGTCGTTACAGTGTATTTCAGCCCATAAACATAACAGTGTTTTGTATATGAAAGAACGTTAGAAATATATATGATGTGTTATCTTTATATTTTTAAGTTTTTTCTCATATTGTTATGTATAAGTGATGCAAGAGATGTGTATTTTGTTAACCCATATGTATAAAGGTTGGAGTTCATTATTGTCATGTTCTTCAAATCCTATAGGAATTCTTTTTTTTTTTTGGGGAGAATACTCACAAAAATACCTGAAGTTTGACTGGATTATCAGTTGAGCATACTGAACTTTGCGGGGTCCTATTATCCCCCCCCCCCAGACTTTTTTTTTCATATTTTAATGGTATATATCTACTCACTTGGACCATTTCGTGTAAGTCACGCGCATTGAGCGCGTGAAAGTGTTAAAAATGTTATAAACTTTTTTTTTTGCCAAACAGCCCCTCAATTTTCTAATTTTTAAAAGTTTTATATTTTTTATTTATTTTTTCATTCTTTTTCTTCTCTCTTCTATCTTTTCTCTTTTCTTCAACAATGGAGTCTTCAACAATGGTTGCTCCATTGTTGAATTGAAATTGAACACAATTTCATCATACACATACACACCCAAATGGGTCACTTCAACACACTCAATTTAATTACATCAATTTGATTCAATTTCAACATACGCACACCAAATGGATCATCTTCAATTTCATCAAAATGACAAAATTTAACCCACCATTTCGACCACCAACCAACCACCATTGCCGCCGGCAACCACCACCACCTCAGCCACCAACTAAGGAGAAAAATCAAAAAGAAAATCCACCAAGAGAGGGGGGAATTGTTCGTCAAAATTGAAAATAAATTTGAATAATTCTTGAAGAAAGTTTTCAATTTGAAACTTTGAATAATTTTAAATTCAAATTTTATTCAAATTCAAATTCAATTTCATACTTGAACTCAAATTTGAATTTTCAGTTTTTTGAAGTTCGATTTCCAGTTTTCAGTTTTTTGGAGTTCAATTTTTTGGAGTTCAAATTCAAATTTCCAGTTTCCAGTATGAACAAATTTGAATAATTCTTGAAGAAAGTTTTCAATTTGAAATTTGAGGAAAAAAAATTCTTAAAAAAATAGTATGAACTAAATAAATTTGGAGTCGTAATGAATTTGTTGGCAAGGCAAAACAAGGCATTTCAAGATTGATCGAAGAACCTTTGATAGAACAACATTTTGGTGAAAAAAATGATGAAAAGTGATAAGAATGGACTTGGAAGTTGAAATTGACTCAATGGAATTATTTGAAATTTGATTTGTAGGAGGAATTTGAGCTGTGGAATCTTTCATATAGTTGTAATGGTGAAAAAATATTGAAAAGTGATAAAATTGAGAAGAAAGAGCCCGTGCACTACACTTCCGACCATTAAAACTGGGTATAACGTTTCGGGGGAATTAATTCCACTTTAAAAAAGTACGCGGGGAGGGGGGGGGGAATTAATTCCACTTTAAAAAGTCTAGGTGGGTAATAGGACCCCCGCAAAGTTCAATAGGCTCAACTGGTAATCCGGTCAAACTTCAGGTATTTTTGCGAGTATTCTCCCTTTTTTTTTGTTTCAAAATTTTTCATACTTATGCAATGAAATTTTCTTTATGTGTAGACTAGGTAGTAAAAATTTTGTTTATACGAGTCTTTTTTTTCGTTTTAAAATTTTATATGCACATTTATTTTATATTGGTCTTTTTTCTTTGGTTCTAAAATTTTCTAGGTAATTTATGTGGTAAATTTCCTTTTATGATTATATTTTTTGAAAAATATACATAATTAAGAGATTCATTAATCACACATTAATAAGATATAATATTGGATAATTATTAGACTTGATTTATTTCCTTAAATATCATTTTGAATAATTATTAGACTTGATTTATTTCCTAAAATATCATTTTGGATAATTATTAGGCTTGATTTATTTCCTTAAATATCGATAAGAAAGTTAGTTATGATACATAAGATACTTATGTATATTAACATTCAGTTATGTATATTAACAATTAAAATCTGAGAGAGAGAGAATTTATTTTAAGAAAATCAAAAGAGAAGGTAATTAAGAAGAAACTTGGTGGAATTTATGAAAATTATAAAAGGCCCAACGATCCCTTCACTAACAATACGGAAAGTCAACAGGCCATAACTTTGTTGGGAAAGGCAGACGCACTATCAAAGTGTCCGACAGGGTAGCAGCGGAAGAACACTCAAGTCTAAACTTTCCATTTCAACTCGAACCAAGAGGAGACAAGCAAACCCAAGAAAAACAAAGGTAATGTGGCAGCAAATAAATCAAGCAAACGAACACAATAAGATAAGAATAAAATCAACCACACGAAACACAAAATTTATGTGGAAAACTCTTCGATGTGAAGAGTAAAAAACCACGGGACCAAAACCTCCACTATAATCACCAAGAGTTATAATATTGTTCTCCAAAATGTCCACCAAACAAGTGCCAAATAACGAGCAACAATACAACAAGATAGCACCAAAACTACAGAATAAAAAAAAGTAAAAACACCAAACACGTAGCTGTTGTTCAGGGATGAAAAATAGGAGCTACAGGCCACCAAATCCACCTCCGTTACTACTAATTAAAGATTGATATGAGAGGAACAAGTATCCAAAAATTATCTCAATCGTAAAAGAAACAAAGCGGAAATCGCAATTTGAAGTTGACTGTTGTAGCTGGAATTTTAGGTGCGAAAATCAACTATCTTTTTCTCTTTTGGCTACTGAAAAAATCTTTTGTGGATAATTAAATAAGACCTATATATATATATATATGTGTGTGTGTGTGTGTGTGTGTGTCTCATAGTAATAGGCCTATGGGCAAAAGCGGATTGGTCCAAATTGAATTTTATTTATCCACATAGGAAGAAAAAAAACCCATAACCCAATAATTCTTCCCCTCCCGACTATGTGAAGGAGACGCCATCCCGGCGATCATGCAACAATTTTCAAACTTGCCGCTTGTAAAAGCTTTAGTCATCATGTCAGAACCATAATCATCCTTATGAATCTTCTCAAGTTCAAGAAACTTAGAATCCAACACATCCCGAATTCAAAGGTATCTCACATCAATATGTTTAGACCGACCATCAAATGGAGAATTCTTGTCAATATGTATGACACTTTGACTATCTCAATAAAGCACATACCTCTCTTGAGCACAACCAAGTTCTCCAAAGAATCTCTTCATCCAAAGCAATTCTTTACAAGCTTCAACGACAGCAATAAGCTCAGCTTCTATAGTAGATAGAGAAACACATTTTTGTAATATAGATTTCCAAGACATAGCTCCCCCTACAAAAATAACCAAATACCCTGAAGTAGACATGCGAGTATCAATATTACCATCCATGTCTGAATCGGTATAACCACAAAGAATATGTTTTTCTGTACTAAAACACAAACTCAGAATATAAATGCCACAAAGATATCTTATAATCCACTTCAAAGTATGTCATTGTTCTCTTCTCGAATTAGAAAAAAATGGCTAACAATACCAACAGCATGAGAAATATTTGGTCTTGTACAAACCATTGCATACATCAAACTACCAACGGCTGAAACATCAGGAACTTTCTTAATATCTTCCTTCTCATCATCACTAGAAGGACATTGTTTTATGCTTAATTTAAAGTGCATAGCTAAAGATGTATTGACAAATTTAGCCTTATCCATGTTGAATCTTCGAAGTACTTTCTGAATGTACTTCTCTTATGATTACCACAACTTCTTGGCCTTTCTGTCACAGACAATCTGTATGCCAAGAATTTGCGTTGCTGGTCTTATGTCTTTCATTGAAAATGACTTGCTCAATTCTTGCTTCAACTTTTGAATCTTGCAAGCATTATGACCAACGACAAACATGTCATCGACATAAAGAAACACAATAATAAAATCATCAACAGAGAATTTTTACCCAAAAACACAATGGTTTGAAGTAATCTTCTTAAAGCCCTGCTAACTCATAAAGGAACCAAACTTTCTGTACCACTACCTAGGAGCTTGTTTCAAATCACACAAGTTCTTCTTCAATTTGCAAACATAATTCTCCTTTCCATTGACTTTAAAACTTTCGGGTTTAGCCATATAAATTTCTCTATCTAAGTCACCATGGAGAAAAGCAGTTTTAACATTCATTTGTTCAACCTCTAAATCTAGAATTGCAGCTAATCCTAGAACCACATGAATAAATGACATCTTCACAACTGAAGAGAATATCTCATCAAAATCTACTCTTTTTTTCTGGTTAAATCTTTTCACAACTAATCTAGCCTTATACAGTGGAACTGGGTTACCATCTTCATGTTTCACCTGAAAAACCCGTCTGTTTTTCAAAGATTTTCTGTCTTTAGGCAGCTTAACTAAATCAAAGGTATGATTATCATGCAAAGATTTAATCTCATTTTCCATAGCATCAAACACTTTTCTTTTTCTTCATTTTCTATATCCTCATCAAGACTCTCGGGTTCTCCCCCATTAGTCAAGAGTACATACTCATGGGGAGAATAACGAGATGAAGGTATTCTCTCTCTAGGAAATCATCTGGGAGAACTCTCTGGAGCATCAATAATTGGTTGATGATCAACCATATCAACTTGCACTAGATCACCAAGAACATCTTCCTTGAACTTCAAAGAAAATATCCAGAGTTTGCAAAAATGATCATCAATAAAATCACAAAGTAAAGTGCACCACCATGAGACCTTACTTTAAAAGGATCACATAAATCAGAATGCACCAACGCCAGCAAATCAAGCTTTCTTGAAGGCAGATGACTCTGAAAATAAACTTTTTTCTATTTACCGGCTAAGCAATGAACATGCTTCTTCAACTTTGCTTGTTTCACTCTAGAAAGCAAATATTTCTTAGTCAAACTATCAATCCCCTTCTCACTCATATAAATCAATCTTCTATGCCACAACTCTGATGAGGTATCATCCTCCACCAAGTTTACTGAGCCTCTGGAAGTGGAGCCCTAAGATACGTATAAGTTAGATAACTTGTCGCCTCAAGCCACAATCTTCGAATCTCTAGTAAGCTTCCAATAGCTAGCACCAAGGGTGTTAACATAACCCTCATCATCAAGGTTCCCTACAGAAATTAGATTCAAGCAAACATCTGGAGCATGCTTGACATTATTGAGACCCAGTTTGTAACCATTGTTACTTTCCAAACAAACAATGCCAGTGCCAAGTAATTTAACTTCATCATTATTGCCCATTTTCAACATTCCAAAATTACCTGGAGTATAAGAAGAAAATAATTCCTTCTTTGGCATAACATGAGAAGTAGCACCAAAATCCACAAACCAACTAGACTCATTACGAACAAGATTAATGGCATTCTTACCACAAGCAATAAGAAGATCATTCTTAGCAACAACAACAACACGATTTTTATTATCGTCTTCTTTCTTTTATTGTCTCATATCTCTTTTATGCTTGTAACGATATTTCATGATATGTCCCTTTTGGTTGCAATATGTAGATTCTTGAATTTAGACTTCGACTTGTTTCTACTTTTATCTCTATCATTCGGACCTCTAGGCTTGTTTCTCCCCCTCTTTTCAGTAACCAAAACATCATAGTGTGAAAATGAAGAAGATGAGGCCTGAGATCTTCTACTCATCTCTTCATTCAAGACACCACTCTTAACATATTCCATCGTTACAACACCACTAAAAGCAGAATTAGTCAAAGAAACTCAAAGAGTTTCCCAAGAGTCTGGCAGAGTATTAAGAAGTCAAAGTTCCTGAATTTCTTCAACGAACTTTACACCCATTTTGGACAGCTAAAGGACACCCTGAAAATCATTTATATGATCAGAAATAGGAGTGTCCTTTTTATACCTGATATTCATCAATTGCTTAAGTAGGAACAACTTATTATTGCCAGTCTTCGAAGCTTAAAGTGTCTCAAGCTTGTCACACAAACTTTTTGCATGTGTCTCATTGACAATATGGTTTCTAACATTATCTTTAACTCATTGGCTGATATAGCCACAAACCTGTAGGTGCTCAAATTTCCATTCCTCATTTGTCATGGACTGAGGTTTAGTAGACGCAGACACAGGCAAATGCAATTTATTTACAAATAGAAGATCTTTCATCTTATATTTCCAAGTATGATAATTACTACCATTCAAACACACCATTTTGCTCATATTTGTCTCTATCATTCAAATCGACAATCAAAAACAACCAACGCTTCGATGCCACTTTGTTAGGAAAGGCAGGGGCACTATCAAAGTACCCGACGGGGTAGCAGTGGAATAACACTCAAGTCTAAACTTTTTCTTTCAGCTTGAACCAAGAGGAGACAGGAAAACCCAAGCAAAACAAAGGTAATATGGTAGCAAATAAATCAACCAAACGAACACAACAAGACAAAAATAAAATCAACCACACTAGACACAAAATTTACGTAGAAAATCCTTCGATGTGAAAAGTAAAAAACCACGGGACCAAAACCTCCACTATAATCACCAAGAGTTATAATATTATTCTCTAAATTGCCACCAAATAAGTGTCAAATAACGAGCAACAACACAACAAGATAGCATCAAAACTAGAGAATAAAAAGGAGCAAAAATACCAAAAATGTAGTTGCTATTCAGGGATTAAAAAAACAAGTGCTACAGGCCACCAAATCCACCTCCGTCAGTTCCTAATCAAAGATTGAGATGAGAGGGACAAGCTGTCCAAAAATCAGCTCAATCGGACAAGAAACAAAGCGCAAATCGCAATTTGAAGTTGACTGTTGTGGCTGAAATTTTAGGTGCAAAAATCAGCTATCTTTTTCTCTTTTGTGTGCTGAAAAACTCTTTTGTGGATAATGAAATATGACCTAAAAAGATCTATATATATGCCCCCACCTAGGAAGGAAAAATGCCCATAACCCAACTTGAAAAAAAAAAAAAAAAAAAAAAAAAAAAACAAGCCATGACTTGACAATGTACAAAGAAAATAAGATAAAAACGTCATCCTCCATTATAATTTCTTGATGTCAATATTCAGTCGTTGTCATGTTCGAAGCTCTTTGCATGTTGCTCGCAGGAACAAGTCACTTGATAATGAATATTTACCATATAGTACATTTTCTAAAATTTCTTATTTCAAGCCAGCCAACCTGCTTCATGGTAGGTATACATGAATAGTTGGTCTCAAATTTTCAACATTTGAAGGCAAAGACTATTCTGTGCTAATTTACCTCGTATTACATTCTATTTATGTCCTTGTCAAGTGCATCACTTGTGATCGAAAATTAACGCAGAGAAAGTGAAAAGTGTTTGAATTTTCTACGTGGCAAAATTTACCTGTCTGCACTAAACGGATGAATATATTGTCGTTATTTATGAACTTTTATCAAGAAAATATACCACTATGTATATGTAGTCTTACTTTAAATGAGAGAAAATCTTATCCGTAGTTACTTAGCTTAGCATTTATTTACTTTTTTTCGGTCATCACAGAAGTCACTTTGGCCAAATTTATAATAATTCCATTTGAAAAATGATGTGCCAAGCCTTATTTAGTTTTTGATTTTGGTTTAAAGAAAACATAATACACCAGGCCCGGGACACATAGGAAGAACCACCTAGTATCTTTTTTCTTAATCTCTTGGTTGGATGATATGTTAATTAAGTCAATAATTTTGCTTCTTTAACTGCTTGATTCAGGAAAATGGCTAAGAGTTTATTCAAGCAAGAGCATGATGTTGGTTCTTCTTGGATTTTCTTTTAGCTCTTTGTAATTTCTGTTATGTTATGATTCTTTTTTCCCTTAAAAGAATCGTGATGTGGCAGCCACTTCCCTTTCCTCCTCATTTTCTCGATCAGACTTGACATCAACATCATTTAGTTCCTTAGACGAGGCAAAATAACATCCATTAATTTCATTAACTTTAGGTATCAAAACACCAGAAAGCATGGATAATCAAGGGCGGCTCAACAAATTTGGTGGCCTAAAGCCAATTCTTAATAAAAAATTTCAGATATATTCAATAAAATTAGCTTTTATGTACACCTTGTGCGGCATACATGCATTTCGTGCGGCATATGTGCATTTTGTTGTCAGTTAGTAAAAATATTTTAAAATCACATAGATATTATCGTTAAAGAAATTGTGTATGATATACTATCATTGTGAACTCTCTTCCAACTTAAAAATTAGGGCTCCAAAAATATTAGGGCCCCAAGCCATTGCTTTAGCGGCTTTACAGTATAGCCGGCCCTGTGGGTAATATATTATATCTTTTAAAATCAAAATCAAGAACTAATTAAGACTGGTACATTATTTTTCAGGTGAGATTATTATAAAATCTGTCAAAGTAATTTTTATGATGATCGGAGCAAAAGAAAATGACTTTTTAGTAATAAAAGGAAAAAAAATGACGTTTGTATGATAGACACAAAGTTAATTGACGATCAAATTTTCTCCTTTAATTCGCAAGTCTTCTGATTATATTTTTCGATTTAGTGCAAACACTACTAGCAAAGTTATGGATCTCATCACTATTTTTCTACTAACTTGATTCTTGATTCCGATAAGTTAACGAATAGTTAAAAGAGAGAGACATGCTCACTTGACCCATTCTCATTCTAGTTCTGAATTATTGCTTGCAGTGGAACCCCCAATTTTCTACTTAAAAAAAAAAACTGAAAAGAAGAATAAAACCATACATCAAAAAATTGAAAGTTGCAACAAGGGAGATTATATATGAACGTAATTTCATAGATACTATTACAACTGCATAAGTTCCCCCACCCCACACCCCAAAACCAATGGCTTACCTAAACATATTGCTGTAACCAATTTTTTTAAGATGACCAGCTTGAGATTGAAAACGAAAATTATGTGTTATAAGTAATATCTATTTAATTAATTTATTTTTTCACTCAGAGGTGTGTCCTAATGAGAACTATAAGATCTTAGGTACAACTTTCGCGGAAGCAAAAAAACACTAAGTAATTTCTTTATATTTGTTCATTGATAGAGTTATACCTAGTACCTATGCTTGTCAAATATAGCAGATACTCCGTGACATTGGTTGAGTATGCACAAACCAATCTGGAGTCTACAATTATTTTTAAAAAGAGCATTTTTTTAATATATATTTTGCTTTTTTGGGTTTGCATAGAAAAAAGTTGAACATGACTTACCGTTTTTTTAATATATATTTTGCTTTTTTGGGTTTGCATAGAAAAAAGTTGAACATGACTTACCGTCTTTCCGACATGTTAATCACTTTTTATTTTAGGTATGTTTTATCTATCAACTTGCCAAGCTTTTTTGAAGTAGCTCCCACTATTATAATGACAAAGCAACTTGAAAACATAGGTGAAAGCAACTTACAAATGCATACAGATTCTGGTTTCAAGATCTCTAAAATATCAAACCAAAAGAATTTTGAAATTCAAAAAGGGGGGAAATGATGTTTTCCGATTGTTCTAATTTTAACCATTTTAGTCGGTGTTAAAATTGTAATGTCAATAATGTCATTCTAGATATTTAGAGGCTGACTTAGTTTGAACTTTGTGTTTGGCATTCTAATACATCGACCTCAAGTTCAAAATCTAATCTAATATTTGTTCATATTCTGTGATTTCTCAACACATAGTACAAGGTATGAGTCAAAGCTATTGAATTCAACATATATTACACACTACAAATCCTGTTTAACCTGCTTTATTTTCTCTTTCTCTAATGTTCCGTTATATTGGTTTGTCTCTGCTTGCTGTACAGAAATTGAAAAGGAACTGGGAATTCACCACAATCTGGTTGTACAAATGTACAATAAGAAAGTCTTGTGTACAAGCTGGATGACTTATATTAATAAATTTCAATGGCACAATTACAATTGAAATTAATTGAGGAATTTCCAGTTTTACTATACTTGATGATTTATTCAGCTACATATTTCCTGTAAACAACAAAATAATCAAATTCAGGCATATTACATGCTAGTGTTCCCAAAAGAATCATCTTGGGAGATTCTGTGCCTGAGCTAGTTCAGGAATATATTTTACGAAGTCTTCATATGCTTGAATGATCAAGTCATTATCATCCCACTCGTCACGATATGTCTCAGACAGAGTCTTTTTATTCTGTCTTGAGATAAAATACATTTGCTTTCTCCATTCTTCAGAAGGTGCAGATCCACACTCAGCAGCCAACCAATCGTCATAGTCAAACTGTAAAGATTTTGATTATCAGCGAGGCAAGAACTATATAATACATAAATAATGAGCATCAGAGCTACTTGGATAAAACGGGCATAGTCAATTGGCGTTGCTGTGCAAAAACTTGTTTAGCCACATATATAGAAGTAAATATGCTCAACACACGCTGAGATTCATAACTCATAAAGGATGACTACGATGTAACTGTGCTAAAGAACCATGACAAGCTAAAAAGCGTCCACATGAACAGTTCGCGCGGATTGTCTTATGACCAACCACTTGAATTGCTCATATTGACAGAAGCTTACTACACTCTAGGTCTTCAGTTTCGATTCTTTCTCTGTTTCTTTCTTTCTTTTCCAACTTAAGTAAGATGGTATTATCAAGAACTAGGGGTGGGCATGGTATGGTATGGTACGGTATTTGAAACTTCGGTACGGTAATTTCGGTATTCGGTTTTTAAAAACATTATACCATTACCATACCATATTAATTTGGTATGGTTCGGTATTTTGACGTTTGGTTTCGGTATTTTGGGGTATGGCAAGCAGTAACCATAGTTTGTTTAACTTTGACAATATATACTCGTATACTAGAGTATTATTACTTTGACTTTTCAAAAGAATGTCTTAATTGTATCATAAAAATGCATTACACATGCAGAAATATTAAAAAAAAAGTATCAACAATTCCTTTTATTAGTCAATTACACCAAAAAGACATTTCAATCAAGATAGAGTAACGAAAGTTTCAAAGTCTAAACATTTTTATACTAAGTTTTTTTTTTTTGTGTATATATATATATATAAAAGTTACTTATGTAACTATATATACTTCGGTATGGCATTCGGTATTTCGGTATGTCATTTATAAATACCGTATACCATACCATATACCAAAAAAATTTTAAATGTATACCATATACCATAGCAAATATCATAATACCAAAAATTTCGGTTCGGTATGGTAATTTGGTATATACCATACCATGCGCACCCCTATCAAGAACTTGTGTATGTGACAGACTAGGCATGAAGTGTTCCTTCGTCTGTACCACATTTTATCCCCATTCCGACCCCAGAGAAGCCCCCCAAAAAAGAAAAAAGGAAATGGATAAGGAGACGACCCATAGAACAAAAACAGAAATCTTCAACCATTCGACCAAGTTTGGCAGATGTTATACCTGATAGTCATCCATATTGTGAGTGTACCGTTTTGGAATGCAAGAAGCTGTCATGGACGAGTAGAAAGCTTCAATATCAGCAGTCATATCTTCCTTTGATGGGAGAGAAATGCGACCAGATAAAACAGCAGCAATCCACTTGCTTTGCAATTCACACAAGAAGAAAGGTATAACCTGGTGCCAACCACATACAAATACTTCTCATGTCCACCATTTAAAATGTAAATTGATAAACCCCAGCACCAACCCTCTTAATTTTACCTTCCAAGGTAGCCCAACATATGAGAGACTTGGTGCAAAAGCTGGTGGAAAAACATGCTTGTAAAGTGGACCAACGCGGTTGTCATCCACAGTCACTATCCCATTAGTTTCAAGGAAAGGAAAATGATATTTGTACCTGTGAAACATAATTAGCAACATTCTTGATACTTCATCCTCCCACAAATTTGACTATCTTGTAAGACTAATAGCAATTATTCTCAATTACAAGAGTGAAAGTTAGAGATCTCTCCCTGTGAATTAGGAGGTATGTACTACCAAACCATAAATAACTCAGATTCGCTTTAGCTGAAGATAATCCCTTCATTTCTGGACAGAAACAGAGAATTGTGCGCTCCTTTTGCGAAACTAACAATATCTAACCAAATCTGCCCTCACTAAACTGTCAGACTAAAATAGATAACAACTGGGCTTCTAACGTTCTGTAGACTATAATTTCAATTTTATAGTGCTCCAAAATAAGGAAAAAGGGAAAGAACTATTAGAACCATGCTGCTTCCCTTATGGTTAACATGGTAATAATTCTTGTTTCTACCCTATGAAAATATTAGTCATCAACATTCTTTTAAGCTTATAGTTAAGGTATTAACGGGTACAAGGATTTATTTTGAGATTGGCGTACTCTAGAGCAGATTAACTACTTAATTTACTGCTTCTAACCTTTGGATAGAATATTCTCTTAAGCTTACAGTTAAGAAATTAAACATGTAATATGGCACAGGGTTCATTCTGATATTGCCTACTCTAGAGCAGATCAACTACTTTATTTACTCTAACCTTTGGATCCATTATCAACCCTTATCATGAAAGTTCCTTATTGATTATCTGTTGACCTCATCATTCTCTTGTTTCTTCTAGTTATAGTTCACCTCGCCATTCATATCATTAAGACCCTCAGAGAAACAGACCTGCACTACCCTTTCATTTTTCCTTTAAAAAAAAAGAATAGCCTACAATGTCACCTTTCTTTTATTTTCTTTAACCTTAAGCGAAAAGGAAAGTTTCAATAGAACTAATCACTCACCCAGTGCAGTGTAGGATGATGTCAGCAAGGATTTTGGACCCATCTCGAAAACTCACGCCACCATCACTGCCGACCGCTTCAATCTGCATCATTTTGCTGGTATCAATTTTCTTCTTATCAACTGAAGATTCAGCATCAAGTGCTTTTTTCTTATTCTTTTTTATGACATAAAAGAATTTCATTAAATAAGCATCCAGGGGACGGGGGATGCTAAGTACAGATTCAGCACAAATGCTGACAAACCTCCACGTGAATATACAAGTTAAAGTCAAGTTATTAACCATTTTACCATATTATGGAGCCAAACATTATCATAGCCAGGAAGCTTCATCGGAACTCCACTTGTAGCTGATCTAGAAGAAATGTGGACCTCTTTAGCAACTTCAGCAATTTCTCTGGAGATATCAGTAGCACTTGCAGCACCCCCTATCAGCAGCACAGCCTGGCAAACTATTTATCATTTACTCTGAATACTGTACTAAAAGGTAGAACATCGTATGATCCGGCAATAAGATGATACTATTTATTTAGATATATTTGTGGCATAATACATGAATATGACCCTAAACTTGACACCAAATTATAACTTTAACCTTAAACTTTGATAGCGCACAAATAGGACCTTTAACTATTCAAAACCTGAACAAATATGACCTCCGATTTTGCAACCCCCATGTGTGAGTTTCACTTGCGCCTACGTGGAAAGGTAATCTAATCACACGATGCCACGTCATTAAAAGGACTGACTTGGAGGGACTTTTGATCGGAAGTTATATTTGTGCAGTTTTGAATAGTTAAAGGTCATATTTGTCTTTCATCTGAAACGACGTCGTTTTGCTTTTTGTGTTAAAATGGTGTCGTTATTATTATTATTATTGTTATTATTATAAACTTTTTATTTATTTCTTTTGTTTTGTTTTTTGTGTTAAAACGGCATCGTTTTTATTATTATTATTATTATTATTATTATTATTATTATTAATGTTATAATTCTTTTATTTATTTCTATAGCAGCAGCACCTAGCTTTTTTTTTATTAAAAAAAAAAAAAGAACAGCCACTAGCAGGGATAGGCTGAAGGAAGCGCCCAAGAAGAGCAAATAACACCACTGGACTATCTAAGTACCTTGTTTCATGTTGTTCAACATTAATATACGTACATAAATATAGATTTTCTATCTTATATATACAACGTAATTTTTTTACCGAGGGGGGCTCAGGTGAACCCCATGGAAACCACGTAGGTCCGCCCCTGCGTTAATTTAATAACGTTTTAATAACGTTAATTTAATAACATTTTAATAACATTAATTTGATAACGTTAATTTAATATACTACTACTACTATCCTTAATAACGTTTTAATAACGTTAATTTAATAATGTTTTATTAAAACTATAATTTTTTTTATTATTAGTATAATTTCATCTTTAATTTAATATATAATTAAATTATATTTAGATATATTATATAACTTAAATTCACCCTCTGCTTTATAATATATATATAGATACCCGCGCAATTTTTTCGTATGAGGCTGACCCACCTAATTAATAAATCTTCAATATTGCTCTTTTTTCGCAATGACAAAAGAACTTAGATGTCATTTTCATCTTTGAGCCGAAAATAATGAAAAAATAATAGTGAAAAGTCATTTAAATATATAAAAAGGAATTAGCAAGGGCATTATAGTCATTTTACCAATTTTTTTTACTGTTGAGACGCTTAGATTTTAAGCTGGACGCGTCCAGTTTTGCGTGTTGAACACGCGTTTTGCCACGTAGGATCGGAGGTCATAGTTGTGCAGTTTTGAATAGTTAAAGGTCATATTTGTGCACTGTCAAAGTTTAAGGTCAAAGTTATAATTTGGTGTCAAGTTTAGGGTCAGATTTATGTATTATGCCTATATTTGTCAAAGCTTAGAAGCTGGTATAACCAGGGAGCAATGTCCCAAGTCAATTAGGATTGAGTAAGCATACATATGTTGATTATCCATATAGTCTATCGTCCTAAACAGCTTCCTAAGAAAACAAGGACTACTGTATCTTCCTAACTATTAATATTCATTCAAGAAAAACAGGTATATTTACAATTTAAAAGTTATCTTTGGTGGTGGTGTCATCTCTGATATATCCAGTGCTTCATGCAAAAGAAAGACTCGAACAATAAAATTGTCCAAGGACATTCCGTTCAATAATCTATTATGTCTAGCCTGAAACTTCATGTAATGGAATATCATGGAACTCTTTTGGTTAAGAAAATTAAAAGATAACCTACAATAAGAGAGCAAATTCATACTTAGAAATAACTGCAAGCATTTCAGTCTAACACATACTTGGTCTCGAAAAGGGTCAGGAACACGGTAATTGTGGCTGTGAATTTGCTTTCCAGGCCAAACTTCGATTCCTGAAAGGCTAGAGGCCTCCGGTTAGAAACTTCAAAAACTGCATATTGACATGGTATGTCAATCGTTGTGGCAACTCAGATATAATCGCAAAGCTAATTATATAGTAATGACATAAAAATGATGTTAAAATGGAAAACAAAAACTTCAGCCACACTTCCAACTTGAAATAATGCTACTCTTGAATTTCTACAATACTTCTGCAATGTCATAGGGTCATTCTAAACATGAAGAAAAATGGCGGTGCCCATTCAAATGGTTACCCAAAACATATAAACCATAACAGGAAAAAATATATTATCATATGTGTGCCTCATAAAAGAATAAAAATTATGTATGACAGTCTGAGCGCAATAAAAGCTGAAATCTTTTCAACAACATTAACATACCCATTGTAGTCCCACAAAATGAGGTCTACGGAGGGTAGAATGTAAACAGACCCTTAAACATGGTTTAAGGGTCCAAAATTTGCTTTGAGGTTCAAATCCCAGATACTACATTTGTTTTTCAATTTCCCAAAAAAAAAAAAAGGCAACCAAGGACAAGAAACTACAAGTGCAATACTATGACTACTATGAATGGACAACAAGACAAGTAAGGAAATAGAACTGCTAAGTGCTACCTACTAACCTTCTACCCTAATCAACGTCCTCCACATCCTCCTATCTAAGGTCATGTCCTTAGTAAGTTAAAACTGCATCATATCCTATCTAGAGCCCATTTGGATAGGATTAAATAAAAAACTTTTTAGCTTAAGTGATTAAAAGCTTAAAATAAGTGTTTATAAATTAAGTGGATAAGTGTTTGGATATAAGTGTTGAAAACTGAAAAAAAAGCTATTGATGTGTTTGGTAAACAAGTGATGTTACACACTTTTTTGTTGTTAAAATGAATAAAATATCCTTAAAGTTGTTAACACCATAAATAAGGTGAATTATTTGTAATTTTTAATTCTAAAATAAAAATTTTGAGCAAAACTCCGATGTAACGATAAATTTAACGATAAATTTAGTGAAGACAACGGAGAAAGATGAAGAGAAGTGGCAAAGAGAAAAAGAAAAAAAATCATATATTTAAGGGCTACAAGTTCAGGATATTGCTGGAATTGGAGAAAAAAATAAAGGATAAAAAAATAAATGTTTTGGTCAAACCTAAAAAGCAAAAAGCTGGGGTACCCAGCTTCTCACTTTTTGCTTTTTTTAATCAATTTTTAGCTTTTTTTAAGCACTTTTTAATTTTACCAAACACCTAAAAAAGCTAAAAAAAAGATTAAAAGCTGGTTTGACCAGGTTTTAATCCTATCCAAACGGGCTCCTAATCATCAATCCCCAATACTTCTTCGATCTACCTCTACCTCTCTTGAACTTATTCATAGTTAACCTCTCATACCTCCACACAGGGGCATCCATGTTTCTCCTCTTCACATGCCTGAACTATCTCAGCCTCGCTCCCGCATCTTGTCCTCCACTGACACTACTCCCACCTTATCTCACATATCCTCATTTTTAATCATGTCTCTTCTAGTATGTCTAGAGATACATCGCATTTCCTCATTTCCATAACTTTCGTCTTCTGAATGTAAGAGTTCTTGACGTCCCATCACTCTGCACCATACAACAAAGTTGGTCTAACCACCACTCTATAAACTTGTTTTAAGATTTGGTGGCGACTTCTTATCACATGAGACTCCGAAAGCGAGCCCCCATTCATCCACCCTACACCAATACAATAAATGACATCCTCGTCAATCTCCCTATTTCCTTAGATAATGGACCGAAGATACTTAAAAATTCCTCTTTTTCGGATAACCTGCCTATCCAGCCTTACTTCCACATCAGTCCCATGTGTTACGTCAATGAACTTGCACTCCAACTACTTTATCTTACCGCTATTCAACCCGAACCCTTAGACTCCAGGATCTGTCTCCAAACCTCCAACTTGGAGCTAACGCCACCACGAGTCTCGTCAACCCAAACTATGTCATCCGCAAATAACATAGATTATGACACCTCACCTTGAATTTGTCTCATAAATGTAACCATCACCAAGGCAAATACAAACGGACTAACGTTGATCCCTGGTGCAACCCCATCAAAATCGGGAACTGCTCTGAGTCTTCTCCCACAGTCCTTACCAAGTTTTGACTCCATCGTACATGCCCTTGATCGTCCAAGTGCACACCACATGTATACCTCTAGCCTCTAAGTAACTCCAAAGCACCTCCCTTAAGACTTTATCATAAGTTTTCACTACGTCAATGAACACCATGTGTAAGTCCTTCCTCTCTATAATGCTCCACAAGTTTCCTTACGAGATGAATGGCTTCTGTAATAAACCGTTGCGACATGAATCCAAATTGATTTTCGAAAATGGTCATGCTTCTCCTCACCCGCATCTCCACCCGGCTCTCTCAAACCTTCATAGTGTGGCTTAGCCTAAATTGCACGGACTCTTCAATTTTGATGCCACACCCGTGTCGGATTCTCCAAAAATACACTACTTTCGGAGAATCTGATACGCGTACCCTCTAGCAACATACGGCTTGGCAACTTAATACCCCTACAGTTGTTGCAATTCTGAAAGCATTTCAATTCAGATGAATAACCAAAATTGCCTAACTGCTTGTAACAGAAAAAACCATGACAAACAGTATACTTGCAATGCTGGTGCTAATAAAGATAAACTTTGATCACTCACAGGCTACAATTTATAAAATAGTAAGTAGGATGGAACTATAAGCTTAAAGTAATACAATGATCAACGGAGGGAGAGCCAGAATTACACTTTATTAATGAGTAGAATTATATTTTTAGGTATAGATAGCAGATGTTGAAACCCATTGGCTTTTTCATGTGAGCTTATTCACATTTTTAACCCCTAAGTAAAATTCCTAGGTCTGCCACTAGTAATCAATTTGTGTTGTATAATGCATTACCAAAACTTGAAATAGCATACCAAACATTAAAACAAAGACAAAGAATTCATCAGCACTTGACTTATACCCTCGACGAATCTATAATTACCACAAAGTGAAACATGACTAAAGGAGATAATATTTATATTCAAAAGTGAAGACTTAAATATCAAAATACAATTGGAATACCAAATACTTGAAATCTCCACCCCATACTTGGTTATGATTTTAAGAATTTCATCCGCATTTGGCTTATTTCACCAAAGTATTTATAATTACCAAAATTTAAGGGTGACTAAAGGAGATAACTCAATCCATATCAATTTGTTTTTTTAATCTATTTCAAAAAGAATGTCTCTTTCCCTTTTGACAAACTCTTTAATACCAACTTTCCACATCGTACATTGAAGACAAGAAATAGGACATTTTGCTACATTCTAGTATTTATTGTTTAAAACAAGAAGATCCAAAAGTCTTGTTCACTTCCTTAAAGTAGGTGCCAAGTCAAAACAAGGTAAACAAATTGAAACGGAGGGAGCAGTACTCTATTCAACCAGAAACAATTAAAGATCAATTTTTTTTCACTAAATTACCAGGTATATCGGCAATTCTTGGTTCAGTATAATGTCCATTACATATCACAACAGCATCATACTCCTCCTCATTAGAAAACACACCATCATCATTTTTCCTCTTCCTCGAACTCACCTTCCATTTCCCATTCTCCATCTTTCCCACATATCCAACTTCAACCCCAAATCTCACAACCCCATTAATCCCAAACTCAACCGCAAAATCATTCAAATAATCCAACACTTCCCTATGACCCGGATACCTTCTCGGGTCACTACCGGGTCTTTTCTTTACCACAAACGGGTAATCCCGAAAACCCATTACTTCACGAGGGAGATTAACGCGGAGAGATGAATAGAGACTTGAATGAACAATCTCTCGGGTCGGGTCGGTTCCAACCGGGTCGGATTCTGTGTCGGGTGTGTATACCCATGTGCCTCCTACTTGATTTTCTCGTTCAAATACTACGACGTTGTGGCCTTCTCGTTGGAGTTCGCGGGCCGTAATGAGGCCCGCGGAGCCCGCACCGATAACGGCGACGTTTTTGGAGGAATATTGAGGCATAGTTTTAATGTGTGGTGTGGGAAAATAAGGTTTGTTTAAAGAGATGATGACACTTCGAAGCATCATGACTTGGTACTTGGGAGTAATATTTTATTTTAACTTCTGTTTTTTTTGGTCGAGGTTGAGTGTTGTGTTTGTAACTTTGTATATCTTTTTTTGTTGTGGGTGTTTGCAGAGGCAGACCCACGTGGTTAGTCGTGGGTGCACGTATCTCCGGTAATTTTTTGAAAAAAATTGTGTATATATATGTACAGATATCCTACTAAAGAGTTAATATATATAACTATACATCCTTAATAACAAAAAATGTCTGGGTGCATTGGCTTTGAACTCACATGCTTGCATCTGTTGGGCCCCAGCGTTGCGGGTTCGATTCTTGATGAATACCCCTTTTTTTTTTCATTTACCTAACATAGTAACATTTAATTGCCACCAGCTCGACTGGCCATGCAATTTCAATTCTCCATTTGACCTCTAGATATACATCTCTTCCTTTTGTTTTTTTATTTTTTTATTTAACTTTGGATAATGTTAAATCATAAACGCTTTTAATATTTATTTGTTGCTTGAAAGTTAGTGTGTAAATTTTATTTGTATTTTTTTTCTTGCTTTTATTTAAGTTTATGGACTTTGATTAAAAATAAATAATTAATTTTATTTATATTCTCGATGAATTTTTTATTTTGTAGGAATTTGTTATTGATTCTTGTGAATTAAAAATTTGAAATAGATAGATAATATTCTCCTCAACTAAGTTCTAGTTTTAAAGACAATTCTCATCGCCTTAGCAAAAGCAAAAAAGGGCAAAAAAAACTTCAAGGTCCATTATATTTAACCACAAATTACAAAAAAAAGCGTGAGATTTAACAAAAATAAGCATAAAGGAGAAAAATTATAAACAGATATCTAGTTCAAGACTAATAATATAAGCATGAATGATAAATATATGAACACAAAAATTATTTTTTTTATTAAGTGAAATATCAATTGTTTAGTGTTCGTATCTCCAGAAAAGCCTTATTGAAAGTATATCTTATAAATTAGAACCTAAACTGCACATTAAATGAGGCGAGCAATCAACACAAATTTGAGTGTTTATTCAGAACTTATGCGCACCTTTGACAATACTGATGCATCCCCAAACTTCAAATCCTGGGTTCACCTCTGGATGTTTGATTTGTTTGGTTCGTTGCATAAGGATTTGTATATCTTTTGGTTGATTCTTACCCACATTCAATATTTTTTGGCTTCATAATGCAGCCAAGAATGGAAACTTTTGGAAAAATATTGTGACAGGTAAGGGTGTCAATCGGGCCGATTTGATTAGACCCGACCTAGCCCACTTAAACAATCCGATCCGATTTGACCTGGCCCGATGAGCCCACGAGCTATAAGGTATTTGGGCGAGGTCAATTTTAAAATTGGGTCCGGTTAACTCGCCCCGAATCAAAATCGATCTAGGCCCGCCGGTTAACCGGCTCGGCTCGGCTCGGATATAATTTTTTTTATTTAAATGAATTTTGGAAATTGAACCGTTGGAATTTTATTTAAAGTAGTACATGTATTGAATGGTACGTATATATGTGTATATATAGAATATAGACTCTAAAGTAAAAGTATATATTTAAGGTATACATGTATATATATTTTATAAATTAGTATATAGCTATATATATAGTGTGTGTATATATTGTAGTATATATAAATTAGTATATATCTTGTAGTATATGTTTGATTTAAAGTAATACATATATTGAATGGTACGTATATATGACTATATATTTTCTATAGACTCTAAAAGAGTATATATGTCATGTATATATGTGTATATGTTTTATAAATTAGTATATAACTATGTATATAGTGTGTGTATATTGTAGTATATATAAATTAGTATATATCTTGTAGTGTTTGTTTTATTTAAAGTAGTACATATATTAAATAGTACGTATATATATGTATATATAGAATATAGACTCTAAAGTAGCATATATTTAACGTATACATGTGTATATGTTTTATAAATTAGTATATAACTATATAGTGTGTGTGTGTGTGTGTGTGTGTGTATTGTAGTATATATCTTGTAGTATGTGTTTTATTTAAAGTAGTACATATATTGAATGGTGCGTATATATGTGTATATATTTTCTATAGACTCTAAAAGAGTATATATTTAACGTATACATGTGTATATGTTTTATAAATTAGTATATAATTATATATATAGTGTGTATATATCTAGTAGTATATGTTTTATTTAAAGGAGTACATATATTGAATGGTACGTATATATGTGTATATATAGAATATAGACTCTAAAGTAGTATATATTTAACATATACATGTGTATATGTTTTATAAATTAGTATATAACTATATATACAATGTGTGTATATATTGTAGTATATATAAATTAGTATATATCTTGTAATATATGTTTTATTTAAAGTAGTACATATATTGAATGGTACGTATATATGCGTATAGATAGAATATAGACTTCAAATGAGTGTATATTTAACGTATACATGTGTATATGTTTTATAAATTAGTATATAACTATATATAGTGTGTGTATATACTGTAGTATATATAAATTAGTCTATATCAAGTAGTATATGTTTTATTTAAAGTAGTACATATATTGAATGGTACGTATATATGTGTATATATAGAATACATACTCTAAAGTAGTATATATTTAAGGTATGCATGTGTATATGTTTTATAAATTAGTATATAACTATATATATAGTGCGTGTTTATATTATAGTATATATAAATTAGTATATATCTTGTAGTATATATTTTATTTAAAGTAGTATATATATTGAATGGTGCGTATATATGTGTATATATTTTCTATAGACTCTAAAAGAGTATATATTTAACGTTTACATGTGTATATGTTTTATAAATTAGTATATAACTATATAGTGTGTGTGTGTGTATATTGTAGTATATATAAATTAGTATATATCTAGTAGTATATGTTTTATTTAAAGTAATACATATATTGAATGGTACGTATATATGTGTATATATAGAATATAGACTCTAAAGTAGAAGTATATATCTAAGGTATACATATGCATATGTTTTATAAATTAGTATATAACTATATATATATATAGTGTGTGTGTATTGTAGTATATATAAATTAGTATATATCTTGTATTACATGTTTTATTTAATGTAGTACATATATTGAATGGTACGTATATATGTGTATATATTTTCTACAGACTCTTAAAAGAGTATATATTTAACGTATACATGTGTATGTGTTTTATAAATTAGTATATAACTATATATACAGTGTGTATATATATTGTAGTATATATAAATTAGTATATATCTTGTAGTATATGTTTTATTTAAAGTAGTACATATATTGAATGATACGTATATATGTGTATATTTAACATATAACTCTAAAGTAGTATATATTTAATGTATACATGTGTATATGTTTTATAAATTAGTATATAACTATATATATAGTGTGTGTATATATTGTAGTATATATATAAATCAGTATATATCTTGTAGTATATATTTTATTTAAAATAGTACATATATTGAATGGTACGTATATATGTGTATATATAGAATATAGACTTTAAAGTAGTATATATTTAACGTATACATGTGTATATATTTTATAAATTAGTATATATATTGTAATATATGATTTTTTTAAAGTAGTATATATATTGAGTGGTACGTATATATGTGCACATATTTTCTATAGATTCTAAAGTAGTATATATTTAAGGTATACATGTTTATATATTTTATAAATTAGTAATTATATCATAGTATATATCTTGTAGTATATCTTTATTTAAAGTAGTATCTACATTTAACTAACGTATAGTGGTATACATGATTACATGTGTAATTGTGATATGTGTATATATTTTTTAAATTCTAATATAGTATATACTATATATATTGTGTATATATATTGTGTGTATATTATTTAACGTATTTAAAATGTATATAGGTGGGTATATATAGTGTATATTAGAGAAAAAACATTTAATTTTTTTTTAAGTTTTGACCGATTTTGACCGGATTTACACGGGTTGGACCGGATTAGATTTATTGGGCCGATCCCAAGTTGTTTCTAAAAATATTATTGTTGGACCCGAAACCGACCCGACCCATTAAACCCGACCCGAATCCAGATCAGCCCACAACTCGATTAAAATTGACGGGTCGATTTTGGGTTAACCCGACCCGGCCCAATTAACAGGCTTAGACTGACAGGTATTAGCCGAGAAAATGATCAAAGGGTCCATTATATTTATACATCCCATAATATGCTCAAACGTTCAACTAAGAAGTTCATTTCGTAAGGAATCTTGTGGAGAAATATAGAAAAAGGAAGAGGAATTTACATATATAATATTTACTGACTCATGTTCGGAGTCACCTTAGATGAAGGGTGGTCAAGAACACATTCTTCATCTAAAAATTTTGTGTTGTGCAAGAGATTAAATATTAATTATTATGAATGTATATTTAGTACACTCTTAACACAACTAAGAATAAAATTTGCACATTCTTTGCTAAATTTCTCGCTCTTCCACTATACTGACCTAGACTAAACAAATGATGAAATCTATAAGGAGGTCCTATTAATTATTTTTTTTACTAGAAGTGTATCAGTAGTTTACAAATGGGTGATTGAGGACATATAGGTTGGAACCAATCAGCCAATACTAGGGCAAGGGAAGTGCGAGCAAAATTGAAACATTTTCGATCGCGGTGGGTTTTCCATTGCTAGAACCAGCTCTTAGTATGTTTCTATTTGACTTGATGTTTGATGAACTAACGTGACATACTCAATGGAAAGGAACACATCAATATCATTTGTAGATGATATTGATTGATGGTGAAGTTAATTATGGGTTGGAGATTTTACGACAAATTCTAGATTCTAAAAGTTCAGGTTGAGCAAGACTAAGATAGAGTATTTGGAGTGCAACCTCAATTATGTAACTCACAAGGTTGATGTGGAGGTGAGGATTTATACACAATTCATCTTTAAGTTTTAAATATCTTGGATCAATAATAAAAAAAAATTGGGAGATTGACGAAAATGTCACATGTTGTATCGGAGTGGAGTGGATGAAATGAAGCTTCCGTTTTGTGTTATGTGACACGCTCTTGGTCTTTTCATGAGTCACCAGTAATGGTATTATCAGAATATTAAAAATGTCTTAATCACATCATTCAGTAAGAAGCACCAGTGGTCTAGTGGTAGAATAGTACCCTGCCACGGTACAGACCCGGGTTCGATTCCCGGCTGGTGCATGAGTTTTTCGGTCATTTGCACTTTTTATGCCAGCCCGTTTGAGCAAAAATGGCCATTTTTAGTTTATAAATAACAATATTTTGAAAATAATTACACTCTCTCATTTTTTTAAATTACTTTACTCTCTCTCCCTATTAATATACATAACATAGCCGATATATACATAACATTCTATGTAAATGTTGAAATTTTTGTAATATATTTAGAGAGTTGAAATTTTTTGTAATATTAGAAATATAAGTTGTGTATTTTTGTAATTTTTAGTTCTATGTATGGTGGATCACGGTACCACCGCCCTCTTTGGGTCTTGGTCCATATTAGCTTTCAACTTTAAGGCCCATTTTATTAATGATCCTCTTTTTTTGCTCTTATCTTAATTTTTTACTATTTTGAAAGGGAAAAATATTAGCATACTTAAGTATTAAATTACAAAAATAGTAATATTTTTATCAAATTATATTTTGTAATATATGTATTTGTATGTATTTGTATTTGTATTTTTGTAACAACAGTTTGCAAAAATACAAAATACATATCAATCACAAAGACAGTAAAATCATATGTATTTATATTTTTGTAGCAATAGTTTGCAAAAATACAAAATACAACTTGTTATATTACGTAATTATGAAACTGTTGCTATGAAACTCATAATTAAGGAGATAAGTATGTTATTTCTGAATTTTGCCCATTTTCAAACAACATAGTTAAAATTGAACTACTCTTGAAAGATTATTAGTGTTTCATGTTAAGAAATAAGGATCGTTTTAGTTTAAAGCCCTAAACATAAGGGACAATATGTTGTTTTTTTTTTAAAAAAAAGTTTTAAAGTAACTTTTCAGCAATTGTTATTTTGTAAGATTAAATGTATGTATTTTATGACTTTATAGAGACAAAAAGGAGATTAAAAAAAAGGGTAAATTACCTAATAGACAGTTTAATTTACCTAAACTACTTAAAATTCCTATCCTTTTGATTAATTACTAACATTCCTAATTTACATTCGCTCTCTTTAAATTTTCAGATACATCCCTTCCATCCTAAAAATTAGGATATGTTAACCGCCCCCTAAAAAATTACCTGAATATCTTCTGTCCATCAATTTAATACCATTAATGTATAACCTTATCAAGTATTTTACAGAAAACAAACTCTGGAATGCATGTGTGTGAAGATTTGAGCGGAGTTTGAAAACCCAGAAGCTAGGCTCGACAAAAGTGGAGGCGGGGAATGACTCTTATATTTGTTGTACCCATTTTCAATACCATCACTATTCCAATTCTCGTTGCAAAATTCTCCCGCCCCCTTCTCTCCTCCTTTCTCCATAACTCACGCTTCTTTCGCTGGAACCCATGAATTGAATCAAGAAATCTTCAATTCTTATTCTTGTTTAACCCAATCATGAATTATTATTATCTCACAAAGAAACTGAATCGGGGAGAAACAACAATTAAAAGAATTATTTATCATGGAAGAGGAAACTCAAATTTTTGAAATCAACTTGATCTCTACTCAATCCCTCAAAACCCTTGTCACTAACTTGTGTCGTATACAAACTTATGCCCTTATCTGGATTGATTCCGTCGACACAAAAGGCGATAAAGGTGAAGATACATCATGAGATCCTCTGTCACTAGTTGTATTTTTGAATTTCATTCTACCTCATGTACCATCGCCATGACAGTTCTATTTATTCCTTCATATGTATCAACCCATTTACAATATGTATAATCTAAAATAACTTATAATAATGTATCAAATATATTATTTTAACTTATTTGAGATTATAATGTGTATCAAATATATGAATATAACCAATGAAATTAAACATTTGTCCGATTCAAATGCATAGCTTGCATCTATTATATTTATGTTTTTTATAGGAAAAAAGTATAATGTAATGTATTTACACTGAGATACATAATTATGTACTGAAAATACATAATATATCTTCATTTTTTGTGTCTGATATAAATGCATATTTTGTATCTCTTATATTTATATTTTTATAGTAAAAAGTATAATATAATGTATTTACACAGAGATATATAAATAACAAATATAACAACTTAAATTAAACATTAATAATGTATTTTACTTATTAACGAGGTTATGTATCCCTACAGTTACATACAAAAATGGTGCTTAACAGATGTATTTACCTTGAATGCATATGTTAGATGAGTATCTCTAATATATCATGTATCTGCTGTTGTATTGAATTGATTAATATAAACAACAATTATTGTCTTGTACAAAAATAATGGCTGGTAATTAAATGATTTAAAGTATCAGTTGATTACGTTACATTGTGATACATAAATCTATTAGCTTCAGATTTATGCATTCTAATATGAGTTTTAGAATACACCGAGTTAAGCATATATATGTATTTAGGCATTTGATGGTAACAGTCAGCTGGTTTCTCCCTTAGCATCTCAATTTTACGCTCATTTGCTCTTCATACTTTTTGATAATTAATGTCCACACTATAAGCAAATTTAATATCTCCAATTATATCGGTCAGTTGGTGTGTGTATCCTCTTAATTGGCAAGTACAGGAGTCATAAAATCGCTGACGAATGAAACTGCAACTTGAAATTGAGTTAACATTCTTCTTTCAAAGGGCAAGTGTGTATACATCATAAAACACCCATACTTTGAAGTGTTTTGAACCCTTTCAACACGACACCTTAAAGATCGAACTACAATCCTCCGAATATATTCAAAATATACAATTTATTAAGAAATGTATCTATAATAAAGAATCATATGATGATTATCAATTTTGAAAAGTTGTAATACGATATGTGATATAATACTAGTTACGCATTTCACTATACAATAATTCTTTGTTTATAACATTCATCATTATTTTTCATTATTCAGTTCAATACAAAATCTAACTCATAAATTATGTCTGGTACATAATTTTAATTATGTTTCTTTTTTTTTTTTAGCTAATGCATTATGTATCTATACCAAAATAGTCCAAAAACGAATGTATCCCAGTAAATTAAAATTATGTATCTCAACTTTAATATTATGTATCAAAACCTGAGATCGTACTTTTGGCTAAAATATTTTAACAACTTTATATTTTTAGCTAAATTTATTTAATAAGAGACACATGACTACTCTAGTCTCACCCTCACACAACATCTCACTTTCATCTTGTAATACCCCATACGTTCCTAGTTCGATTCAGCCCCTAATAATTTTCTATAGCACTTAGAACCAGAAAATAAAGCTAACTGTGCAGGGGTTTAGTCATTTTTGACCCCCTTTAACTCCGAAAATTTTTAGGTTGATCTTTCGGGCTCCAAGATGATGATTTTGAGTTGATTTATGCTCAGGGGTGTAATTAGCATGTCTTGGGTAAGTTTTAGATTTTTCAGATAAGGTTTGGATCACATTTGGATTCGCTAAGCAGCAGCTTATCGCGATTAGACCGCATCGCATTGAGTATTGCAGTGAGGAAGTTACCGCATCGTGGTGGAGGTCTAATCGGCAGTTGTCAGTTTCCAGAGAGTCGTATGGCGATGACTCCCATGTCGCGTCACGGTGATGCCCAAATCAGCAATGGTCCCATTTCAGTGAGCCATCGCGATTCCACCGCGTCGTGGTGAAAATCGCGATGACATATTCACCACGTCGTGGTGGAGCCTTAAACGATGTTTCAGTTCCGAATTTTAAATTTCAAGGGCAACTTAGTCTTTTTCGCACGCCCCAAAATCATGAAAACAAAAGATTTAACATATTCTAAACTTATTATATTGATTTTTCACCAAAAATTTCTCTCAAAGAAAACCCTAGAACTTCAATTTCAAACTTCAATAAATCCAAAATTCACCATTCCTTTTCTAAGATAATTCAAGATTCGAGTTTCCCAATTCAAGAACTTCAAGAAACAATCTTCAAGAACATCAATAGGAGTTCAAATTCAAGTTTCTTCATCCATTTAATTCAATGAAGGTATGTGGGGTTTTGAACAAGGATAAATCTTTCATCCTTATGCCCAAAACTAGTTTTAATTACAAATTCACATGATTTTACATGAATTTCAATTTAGAGTTTATAACCATTTATTGTTAATTGAAAATTTTTAGATTTCAAGTGATTTGGATGTTGAATTGCATGTCTACTTTCTTAAATTCATGCATGTGACTATACTTTCCAGATTTTGAGTTGAATTATGAATATTTTTATTATCAAACACGAACTTTATGATGATTTGACATGAAATTGATGCATGGGTTACCAAGCCCTAGTTAAATATTGTTATTTCAAGAATTATTATGCTTTTAAGCATCCCATGATATATTTATAGACAGCTTTGAATAAAGATTTGATCTTTTGATCTTTAGCTAAGATATGGAATCCACTTTACAACTTAAATTCAGTTTTGAATGAACAAATGCACAGTTAGCTTTTAGTATGAAACATTATGACTTTTAAAAATGGATTTCCTACAGAATGAACATACAAATTAAAGGGAGTAGTATTTAGCACCGAGCAGGAAGTGTGGGTTTAGCGCATTCTACTTTTCTAGAACTACGAGCCAACGTAGGTACAGATTCAGCATTCTTATTTCTATATGAATGATAGTTACAGATGTGATCACTTAGCTCAAGTTATACTCCCTGGCAACAGTATGACATCTCTTCCCAACGTGAGGTTTTCCCCTTAGGGGTACTAGATGTTGGACTCCATGACAGCTCATATGGTTTATCTCGGTTAGAAAAACCTCCCTAACAGAAAAGAATAACAGAACAACTTTTAGAAACTAAGTGTAAAGGCTCACGATTTATTTCAGATATTTTTTTACATAAGACATTAGCTATGACATTTCAGCTTTCAGTTTACAGATATAAAGGTGTGTCCTTTTTACACTTAGCCTGCATGATTTGAAAATAGACTTAACTTCAGTCCTACTTACAGCTTTTAGAACTAAATGTTATGGCTCAGAAGATTTCTATAGTATGCTTTATTATTCATGATTTATGATTTTCAGCTTTCAGTTATTTAAGCCAATGTGAGTCATTTACACTTAGCATGCATCCTTTTTCAAGTTTATATAAACATTGAGATATTGTCTTACTTATGCATTCACCCCCACATGCTCAGTACATTTCAAAAGTACTGATCCATATATACGTCTATGTGCTACATTGTTTAGTAATGTAGCTACAAGTTGTAGTGTGCATATCAGAATCAGACAGTTGCAGCTTCCAGTCAACAGGTGATGTGTCCTTTTGATTCAAGGGTCGAGCCAGTCAGAGTTTATGTAGTATTTTATTTTTTTCATGCAGTCGTATTGATTCGGGATAACTGGGGGTCATGTCCCGGCTACCTATAGTCAATACCGGTAGAGGCTTCATAGACAGTCAGTAGAGTTAATTTATCTGATTCCATTTTTGTTTCATATAATCAGAGTTGTAATCATTTCAATATAGTTTTGTATTAATCATATTCAGAAAAGATTTATCTTTCATATTATTCTTTCAGACTTATGTATTTTATTCAGTTGTTCATGAGTTATGCCAGTACAAGGGTTAACTTCGGATCACTTGTGGTCCTGAGCACCGTGTGACATCCAGGAGGTAGTCTCGGAGCGTGACATATCTTTATCGATGGTACTGTTGTACAAAGGATACATCCCAATACCTAGTAAATTTTTCTTAACCTCTACATATAACTTGATCCTCATATCATTACACATCAATAAGGGAGATGAATTTCCTTCAATAATATATCAGACTTTAATTTTTTTCTACAACAATTGCAGAAATGAACTTATCATACGTTTCATTCTCTCTGACTACATGACATCAATTTTGTATCCTTCGTACTTTACATCAGACAACCAAATACTGAAATGTCATAATAAGTCAGAGATATTCATTACGAATCGTTGGAAAAAAATGACAACAAAAAGAAGAAGGGATAATGATTGTTTTTTCAAAAATAATGAAGCTCTTTTCTTTTGAATGAAATCATTAAGATTAATTACGTTTTTCTAGATATTTTTGAACTAATGAAGCGTGATTTACTCCTCAATCATGAAGATTTTCGTTATTTACCTTTCTAACGCGCACTAACTATTAGGCTAAATGTATCTGCTCAAACATATCTATTGTAAATTTATGTATTAGAAAACTGAAAAAGAGGAGTTTTATGAAATTTTGATAAAAGTGGGGATAATGAGTAATTAGGAGTAAACATGTTGGGATTTCTGTTAGTTTTAAATAATTTTACTAGATAGTTTCATTAAGTTAAATGATCATAAGAGGAATTGACTTTAATAATTTTGGTGAAGATCAATAGTTGCAGAACATTATGCTTGACATGGGAAGCTTAACTAAGAATGTGGTGTGAATTTCATTCATCCCTCAAAATATTTTTTGGAAACAAGAGTTACAAATAGTTACGCAGTTGTTCAAAATCGTGTTTGAATTGAAAATATAACAATAACATTCACTATTTAAATACCTGTAAATTTTCTATCGTATTCGTCAGATACTGACTCGCTAAAAATGTTTCAGGTAGAAATTTTCTTCAAAACTTTCATATTTTTTATCAGCTTGCTATAAAAACGTCTATCAAAAATTTATATATTCTTTTCAATATTTTTTTCTAAATCCTGTCCGTTCATTTAATAATTTTCATTGATCAGCTAAAGTTATTTCATCTTACTTTTATGGTTGCTGTCAAAATTAAGATGATTTACTTTACTGCTATGATTAATGATACATGAAAACATGATTCATGTGTTTGTATATTGTTGTCTAGAAACAGTGCTCTGTTAATTAGTCAACTTTATTTTGTGTATAATTAATAGGCTCAACACACCCTAATAACAAAATAAACACACAATTATGAATAAGATATTGAGTGAAAATAACTATAATTATACACTTTAGCTGAATATCAATGAAATTTGACTACATTGAATTTAAAAATAAAAAGGATTTTCACAAATATACTGTGATTTTCATGTTTCCTTTTCCAGTTGCAAAAAAATTTAATTTCAGCATTCGTCTACTTTTTCTCCTCATGAATTTGTGCTACACGTATAACACTTTTTTATTGTGCAAGTTTCCATTTCTATGTTTTATAACACGATCGTCTTGTGTAACAACTAAGTCAATCGAATAAACTCACCGTCCTCATATTGAGATTATATTTTTTCTTCAAATTTCGTGTATTCATGTATGTACATATAATTTAATATTGGGTGCATTTGGTATAATGGAAAATGTATTTTCCCTTATTTGGTTGTACTAAAACATTGGGAAAATATTTTCCAAAATGACTTATTTTTCTCTATTTGAGGGAAATGACTTTCCTTGGAAAATGACTTCTCTCATGGGCCAAGCGACGTCATTTTTCAGAAAATGACAGATGTGACTTTTATGCCCTCACCTCTCTTCCCCCACCTCAACAACACTTAAATTCACATTACTCGAAAAATTTATATTACTCAGAAATATTTTTCACTGCGCTTTGCTTCAATTTTTCACTGCTTGAAATAAAAAATATTGAAGTCTAAATTTTTCCTTGTTTCCAAATTTTTCCTTGTTTCCAATGTTCGTTGAATGTATTGTTATTTCCATGCGCATAGATGAAGACTTACCTATGTTACTTTTGCTAATTGCATATTCCATTTTATCATCGTTGTAGCTTGTTTCACAAGGTTGAATAAGCTCGTCGTTCAATTGTATTTCTATTGATTGTGGTATCTTGAGACTGTCTTGATAAAATGTTGAAAAGTGTCTCCTATGTTTGCTAATTAGTAATTACTTAAATTTTAGTGACTTGTAGGGTGTGTTTGGTATGATGGAAAATATTTTCTGGAAAATGTTTTCCTATTTTCTCTTGTTTGGTTGCAACAAAATGTTGGGAAAATATTTTCCACAACAACTCATTTTCCTCAATTTGAAGGAAAATGACAAATATGACTTATGCCCTGAACCTCACCCCTCTTCCTCACCCCAACAACACTCATATTCACATGACTAAAAAAAAATCACATTTCTCAAAAATTTACATTACTCGAAAATATATTTCACTGTATTTTGCTTTAATTTTTCACTGCTTCAAATAAAAAATAGTGAAACTCAAATTTTTCCCATTTCCAATGTTCATTGAATGTATTGTTATTTTTATATGCATAGAGGAAGACTTATCAATGTTACTTTTGCTAATTGCATATTTCATTTTATCATCGATTTTCACGAGGTTGAATAAGTTTATCGTTCCGTTATATTTCTATTGATTGTAATATCTTGAGATTGTCCTGACAAAATGTTGAAAAGTGTCCCCTATATTTGCTAATTAATAGTTGCTTAAATTTAGTGATTGCAATATTTTAGTATTCGATATTAATATTATTTGTTATATTTAAATTAGTTCTTACAAATTGTTGAGTTGCTAGAGGCACTAATATACTAGTTAACGGTTAATAGTATTTTCTAAAAAATATTTTCTACTCACCAACCAAGCACCATAAAATATTTTTTAGAAAATATTTTCTACTCACCAACCAAACATGAGAAAATAAGTAGAAAATCAACTTATTTTCCAGGAAAACATTTTCCAAGAAAACATTTTCCATGGAAAATATTTTTCATCATACCAAACACACCCGTAATATCTTAATACTCGATGTTGATAGTATTTGCTATGCTTAAATTAGTTCAGGCAGCGATATACTAGTTAACAGTTGGTAGTATTTTCTAAAAAATATTTTTTCACTCACCAACCAAACACTAGAAAATATATTTCTAAAAAATATTTTCTGCTCACCAATCAAACACCATAAAATATTTTTCGAAAAATATTTTTCACTCACCAACCAAATATGAGAAAATAAGTAGAAAACCAACTTATTTTCCAGGAAAACTTTTTGCAAGAAAATATTTTCCTATCATACCAAACACACCCATTATTTATCTCATTTTGCAAACTTTGTTCAAATAGGATGACACATATGTGTGTCCACAAACTATTTTTTTTTTGAAAAAAATAGGATAGGATGTAACATGAAAGAGAAGAGCAAGTGTTTTGGGCCTTTATTTGTAATTGAGTCGATTATAATAAGGGAAAATTTCAGAAATAACAATTTTGTAGCTTTAATTATAACTTTTATAGCAATATTTTTATAATTACGAAAAGTAGCAAATTGTATTTTGTATTTAAGTAAAATGTTGCTATATAAATACATATATAAATATATTTATATTACTCATAAATACATATGCACAACTGGAAAATACATATTCTTCTATTACTATGAAGTGGGTAAAATATTGCTACTTTTGCTATAAGTTGTAATTTTAAAAAAATATTGCTATTTATTGTAATTATAGTCTTAAGAATACGTAATTTTTTCTTATAGGAATTAGCAAGTTTATAGATTGCGCCCAGTTTTAGAAAAGCCCAAATCCGTTTCTGATTATTTATCCTAAATATTCTAGAAAATAGCTACGTTTCTAATTATGAATAGGTTTGTCATTAGTGGAGAACACTGAATGAATTTAGCTTAAAATTATTGTATCGAATTCAGTGTGTTTTTTAGACAATGAAAATGAAACCCTTATTCTTTCTTTGAATATATCTTATTGTTCTTCTACAATTTTATTAGCTTATTTATTACAAATTGGTATCAGCAATCGTGATCTTTGCTCGCAATGGTGCGGAATATACTATCGAAAACCTCCACCGATGATGGTTTAAATCATTGGAATTGAAATTTCAGGCTTTCTACCAAGAAATTAAACACTATGGAAGCAATACAATCTTCTTTCGAGTCAAAAATGCTTGAGTTCGTTGCTTTTTCTAAGAAAGTAGAGGGCATGCTATCGAATATATATATGCTTAGGAAATTGGCAAGAGCTACCGGTGTCTATTCGTCCACCCATAGCTCTAATTCAGTTCGGGCCTCGAGTAGAGCATGGTCAATCATCAGTTATTGGAATGCTAAGGTCCAATACAACACACCTTTTTTCAAGAAATATCAACATTCAGGAAGCTGGTAATGTCCCCTTCGCCTCTTATCGGTAATCCTTCACGACCACCCTTTTTTCAATCTGAACCCATTGTTTCCTCTCCACTTAACCCTTCTTCAGCTAGGGCATATAACGCCCCTGCTTTAATTCCAATATCTTCACCTGTTTTGTCCATTTTCCGGATTTTGCAATAAGAACTAACTTGACTAGTTAAAGTGGCTAATTTTGCAAAGACTTGATTTTATAGAGAATGTTAAAATTATTTATTTAGACATTTAAAAATGAGATTTATAATTTAAAAATGACCTTTTGTTTTAAGAAGAAAATTGAAGGAAATGATTTAATCCGTTCTAAAAAATATAAAATTTTGTGAAGAAATTATGAATTAAGTGAAAGAAAACTAGGATAAATAAAATGACAATGATTTAGGGAATTTGCCTAGATTAAATGATTAACATGTTAGTTAACATAAATAAACAATACAAGTTACAAGAATAATATAAGGATTAAAATTGGGCCTGTAGCTAGCCCATCAAGAAAAGCTGCCCATTTTTGGGCTTGAAGTTATGGACTTTTGGTCCATTTCTGCAGTGTATACACAGCTGTATATTGACTGTATATCACAGTCCTTCACTATTTCCATGTATATACTGTATATCAACGTGGAAATCAGCATATTCCTTCTCCATATTTCATTGTACACTGTATGATGGTATGCAGCTACAACTTTCAGTATACACACATTGTATATCAGCGTATACCAACTTGTATACGCATACTATCTTGTGTATATCAGTCCCATTTTGGATTTTAATGAGGCTCGACCCGACGGCATTCGAATGCAAGGATATGGGGAGTCCAAGTGGACTCAAATTCAGGTCACATGCATCAAAGAGAAGATAAGAATTGGTAGCCATTTGGCCATTAAATTACTTTTTTCCGGAGTTGGAGTTGGAGTTGGAGTTGTGTTTGGCTATGTCTTTTTAAATTTTTTTTTTAGACTTTTGAAAAATCTTTTTTAAATATGATTTTATACCCTTAACTTTTAAAAATGATCAAAATCACCCAACTACTAATTTACCTACTAACATACAACCAAATATTGAGAAAATAATTTATATATGTCTTCAATTGATAAAATAATTAACAACAAACTAATTATTATGATTGTTATTCTTCTATAATTTGAATAAAATATCACAAGCACGAGCTAAATAAGTTTATCTAACCATAATCGATTGAATAGAGAAAAAATATATTTTGATAAATATGATTGATAGATATAAATATATAAAATATATTTATATCTATCAATCATATTTATCAAAATA
>NC_061116.1:171600843-171623011 GCF_002878395.1 Capsicum annuum
TGTATAATTGGACATTAAATATATTATTTTTGCCTAAATTCAAAAGGTAGGTTTGAAATTTATTTTAAAATAACTTAAAATAAATATTTTTAAAACTATTTAAAAATTGAGAAATTCAAGAATTAATTTGAAATGCGGAGGGCAAAAATTAGGTGTCAACATCACCCATTCTAATAACCCATTTTTCTCATATGTCCTTACCACCCAATATAACTCAACTATAGCCTTTGGCTCAAATAATTCATTATTGTTGGGTTTGTCCCTAATAATGTCAACCCGACAGGACCTTACCAAAATAATAACACCACAAAAATGCCCCAGGTGAAGCTATAATAACACCACAAAAAATGCCCTAGGTGAAGCTATCTTTTTTGAAGTTTGATGAGCATAATCCAATGAGTTGGGTCATTCATTGCCAAAACTGTTTTGATCTGTATCAAGTGAGTGATGATGAGAAAATGACATGTTGTTATCTATTTTAGAGACTTTGTCGATGATTGGTTTCGCAGCTATGTGATGGACAAAAGAGGATATGTTACTTGGTCTAACTTCTGTGGGGCTGTTTGCCTGGGGTATGAAAATACCAACCCTAAGCAAGTTGTGTTGGAATTCAATAGGCTGGATCAAATTGTAGATGTGGAGAGTTATCAATAGAAGTTTGACGAAGTTCGTTGCATGGTTGTTGTTGTTTATCCATCTCTTAAAGTATAACAACCTGAAAATTTAATGAATATGTGAAATTTGTGATTTTGTGTGATTTGACTTTTTTTTTATCTCTCCTCGTAGTTGCATTGTGGTATTTCTGGGGTGTAGGGGTGATTGACACAATTCCCGATGTATTTTGGTGCCTTTTGTGTGATATTATAGTTTTGGTGGCTTCGAGAGCCTTATTTCAGATTCTACAGATATCTTTTGATCTTTGTGACGAATGACTGAATAAACTGCGCCAACAAATTTGGAACATCAATTTTAGAGTGGTAACATGTTTGGTGTGATTTTACGGCTTTTAAATCTCACTTCGACCCTCGATTTAGAAAATTACAATTTCAAATTTTGAGGGTCAACTTTATGAAAATAATATTTTTTCAAAATTTTGGTATCGCTATTGAGTCTGGAGCATTGAATTTAGTGTGGTTTAATATTTTGTTTGCATATATCGGACTTCAAACGAATTTTGAATGCCATGTCGAAATCCATTTTTGGACTTAAAAATTTGGGGTAAAAAATCTGCAATATAAAACAATTTTTCTTAGGGCTGGACATATTTTGGTTTAAACCGAAAAAACCAAAAAATTGAACTGAAATTTTAATTTTGGTTTGGTTTTTCAGTTTTTCAGATCGGTTTTGATTTTCGATTTTTAAAATTTGGTTATACGATTCGGTGTTTGATTTTTGAAAAAAATAATTTGGATAAACCGATTAATAGAAATTCTATAAATAATTAATAATATATATTATTATATTAATATATATAATATATTTAATATATAATAAATTAATAATATAATATATATAAATATATAATACCAAAGTTAGGCGTTAGTAAGTAGTAACCAAGTAGCAACAACCCTAAACATTTATACTATACAGGCACGCCGCAACCTTACAGCTACGAAGCTATCGCCGTCCGCCTTACACCATACATCATTATATCAGTCCATAGACCGCCGGCGACCAGTCGATCATACGACAACCATACGATTGTGGTCTTTTCGGTATGAGGCGTCAAGTAAATCACTTTCCGGCGACAACCACTGATAAACCACTTTCCGGCGGCGTCAATTAAATCACTTCTTTGACCATTTATTCTGGTGACTAGTCAGTCGTCAAATTATGTCTAATCCAGTATTTTTTTTTTAAAATTTTCATTTAAATCAATAGTTTAAGAGGCTGAGAAATAATAAATAAATTATTCTACTTTCACAGATTGGAAGTAGGGTAAGTGAAGGTGGAGCGTTAAATGAAAATATTTGAATTTCATCTCCAAATGAAGTTGAAACTGCGGTTGAAGCTGAACCATAAAAAAAAAGACCATGGAACCTAGGGCAAGATGTTGGCAGTGGTTTGACAAGATTGTTGATGAAAAAACTGGAGTTAATAAAACAAAATATAAGTATTGTGGAAAACGTTATGCTGTTACTTCGAGTACGAGTGGTACTTCATCGATGAATAATCACATGCTAAGATTATGTCCTTATCGTCCTAATGTTGGTAAAGACAGTCAAACAAAATTAGCTTTTCTACCATCTTCTGTGGAATAAAAGGAAGGGGCGTTGGGTACTTGAACATTTGATCAAGGACGAAGTAGGAAAGCTTTAGCTCAAATGATAGTTGTTGATGAGTTGCCGTTTAGTTTTGTTGAAAAGGAAGGTTTTAAAAATTTCATGAAAGTCACAGCCCCACACTTTCATATTTCTTCTTGTAGAACCTTGACAAGAGATTGTTATCAATTCTACAATGAAGAGAAACAAGTTTTGAAAAAGATTTTCAAAGAAGTACGTCTAAAAGTTTGTCTTACCATAGATACTTGGATGTCTATACAAAAGATTAACTACATGCGTCTAACAATTCACCTTATAGATACAAATTAGAAATTGCATAAAAGAGTGATAAATTTCTGTCCAATTTCTAGTCATAAAGGTGTTGATATGGCTGCTTCCATTACTAATTGTTCGCTTGAATGGGGTTTGGATACTCTGTTTAGTATTACAGTTGATAATGCTAGTTCCAATGATGTTACAGTGATAGAAATGTCTAAAAAATTAAGTAATTAAGGAACTCACATAATGGAGGGTCAACATCTTCATGTGAGGTGTATGACACGTATTCTTAATCTTATTGTGCAAGATAGGCTGAAGGAAATTGATAATTCTATCAAGAAAGTGAGACAAGCTGTGAAGTATGTTAAACAATCTGCCGCGAGAGTTAAAAAGTTCAAAGAATGTTGTGAATCTCAATTGATAACTTGTAAGAAATCTTCATGTTTAGATGTTCCTACTCGTTGGAACTTACATACTTGATGCTTGAAATGACACAACATTTTGAGTTTGCATTTGAAAGATATAGTTTCTATGATAATAACTTTATGGATTATCTTCGTACCTCTCCTTGTGAAGATGGAACTAATGTAGGCGCATTTACAAGTGAGGACTGGAAAAATGTGAGGATAATGGTTAGATTTTTGAAAACTTTTTATGATCTTACTTTGAAAGTTTCTGGTTCAGAATATGTTACTAATTCTATGCACTTTGTGAAAATTGCTGAGCTTAATATGATTTTGAAAGAGATGATAGATAATGAAGATTCTAGTTTGAAAAAAAATGTCAATAAACATAAGGGAAAATTTAGAAAGTATTGGGGTGATCCAGAGGAAATGAATAAAATGATCTTTATTTCACCTATATTGGATCCCCACAACAAATTTAAATATGTTTCTTTTACAATTGTGGACATGTTTGAAAAAAAACTGGGGATAAGTTGTCCGATTTAGTGGAGACATATATGAATGCTTTGTTTGAGTATTATGTTAAGAAGTCAAAAAACTTTTCATCTTCATTTGCTTCTTCTTATTCTGGAAACTCTTCATCCATAAGTGGTTATGGAAACTTTCAAAGAAGAGAATTAATGTGAACAAAACAACAATTTGAGAAGTATAAAGAAGTTAGTGGAGGTTCAAGAAGTAAATCTGAGTTGGGAAGATATCTTGCTGAAGAGATTGAGCCAGATTTGGAGAAATTTGATATTTTAGGTTGGTGAAAATTTAATGAGCCGAGATTTCCCATTCTCACTGAGATGGCTCATGTCCAGTGTCGCATATGAATGTGCATTTAGCACGGAAGGTCGCGTTATTGATCCCTTTAGGAGTTCATTGACTCCTAAAATAGTGCAATCTCTTATTTGTCTTCAAGATTAGCTTAGACATGAACCTATTCCAATTAATGTCGAGGAAGATTTAGAGTATCTTGAGCAACTTGAAATTGGTAAGAATTTTATGATTTTGTATTCATTATATTGAAATTTATTGTTTGCATATCAACTAACAAGTGTCTTATATTTTTTCAGAAATGACTTGTAGTGGAATTGAGTCAAGCATTATTGATGTGTAGCCGTCAATAAGAAAATGAGGATTGAATTCAAAAATTTAGGTAAGATTATGGTTTCATTTATCAAATTGTGATTTTACTTGTTGAGATTTTGGTGCGTTAGGGATTTGGGTCATGGAAGTAGTAAATAAAATGATTATGCTTTCCTGCTTTGTATCACATTCTCTATCTTATCTTGAGAACAAGTCATGATTCTGACTTCTGAGAAATAAGAACTTGTGTTATCCTCAAAATAACTGTTGCTTTTATCGAAGTTATTCTATCATAGGTTACAACTTGATTTTTTTAATTTGCTAAAATGCTACTGCTGTTAAGATATCTAGACTAAAATTAATGTGACATTGCTAAAGTTGATTTCTTTAAACTGTTCAGATGAAACTGCCTAGCCTCCTTTAATTTCTTTAGTTTACTGCCCAGTCAAATGCCACTATTAATATAGTAGTTCCAATTTCAAAGTCAGATGTATGAAAAAATGAACTTGGAAAATTCATGAAGATGGTTTCCAGTGGAGAACTCATGTTCACTAGCACTTTGATATTCATGTCCAAACTTGTCTAAAGCATTAAACTATAACACATAACTAAATATTGGTCACTGCAAGTTCAATAAGCACCTGGGCGACCACTCTATGTCCTTTCATCAGTTTCCTGATATGTTTTTGGGCCTTTCAAGTCATTATTTGGACTTGCATAAGGACAATCCGAGTTGATGTTTGCAGCTTCTACAACTATACTTCACTTGTTAAATTAGAAAGTCATATGTATCGTACAAGTTCCATATTTTTAATGGAATTAACTATGTTTGTTCTATTTTCATTTTTTGGTTGTATATCCATTGCCCATTGGAGCTAGTTTTTTTAGGCTTTGTTCTACAATATTGATTAAGACTTTAAGACAGTGGTAGTTGCTTACATGCTTTTGTTAATTGCATTCCCAGATTGTATCTGCTCTCTATTATGACATATTAGTTTGTTACTGTTTTGAATTTTGTAGGTTGTAGCTAGGACAGATTGTAAAGTTCTTCTATATTGGTGTTATAAAGTTTGAACTCACAATAAGTTTTTTTTACTGTAGATGACCGTTGTGGCTATTTTGTGGGCTGTGGACCGATGACTATTTTGGTGGACTGTGATAGTTGTTTTATGGACTGTTGGTAGTAATTGTTTTGCAGTTTTATGAACTGGTTTATGGACTGTTTTAATATTTTATGGACTGTTTTACTTTTAAGTTTTGGCGACTTTAGACTGTTTATGAAGAAACAGTGAGTGGTAGTTCTTTTATGGATTGTTCTTATGATTTTATTGTTGTTTGTGGATTGTTTATGCAGACTTATGTATAATGAAGTTATGTATTAATATTATGTTAAACTTATGGTTATATCATTTAATTTCATTCGTGTTGAGTTATTTATATTTGGAAATGAAAATTAGGTTTGAAAAAAAAAATATTTTTTTTTAAATCATCAATTTTAAATATCCAGTCATGACTCATGAGAAAGAAAGCTTCAAAACCGAAATAAAAATTTGAAATAACCGAACCAAATTTATAAAAACCAAACTGAATAGAATTTATTTTGGTTTGGTTACGGTTGTATTTTTGTCAATCCTAAAATCGAAAAACCGAACCGATATTTAAATATCAAACCGAATTAACTGAATACCCACCCCTAGCTTTTATCCCTCTTTTTTTCGCGCATTTTGCCCATTCTTTCACCTTGCCTCTTGAAAGTGAAACCCTAAAATAATGTGAGAACTTTAAAAGTGAAGCTTGTGGGAGTTTGTGAAGCTAGATTAACATCTTTTCTTGATTTTATTACGGATTTAAAGTGAGGTTTCATCCCTTTGTACTCTAATTCTTGATTAATTTCTCAAAATCCAAAAAATTTAGGACCTGATTTTAAACCCCAATTTCACTTTTTTTCACTTGAATAATGTTTTAATCTTATAATTACTAGTTTTTCGTCAATTTAACCTTCAAAATAACTTTGATTCTTGATTTTAACACGGATTTTAAAGATTTTATCCGATAAAGCTTAAAAATAATTTTTGTTTAACCTCATTTTTTTACTCGGTTTGACTTGAATTTTTAGCTGTAGATTTCTAAATATATGGGGAACACGTTCTTGAAGTAAAGTTATGATTTTTCTCTTCTTTTTTGAAAGCTCATTTTGAGGGTCCGTTTTGATCCGAACTAAAAGTAGTCAATATGAGTTTTGTTGATTCTATATTTTTTGATTTTAGTTGATTTCGAGACCGTTCGTGAGAAGTGGGGCTTTGTGGTTGAAGTGTTGCAGATCAGTTTTGACCTTCGAGGTAGGCTATGGTTTAACTCTTTCATACTGGGTTGAGTAATTAATGATGGTACAAAATGCATGTTAAGGGTTGAAACTAATCATGAAAAATGACTATCTATGGGTTGTGCCCATGTGGGGGCCTATATGTGATGTAATTATTGAAATTGAGATTTATGTGATATGTGTAACCGTGTGGGGTCCTATATGATGTTAATAGCCTCGAATACATACAGATAATCATATTATGTTGTTGAAAATACCTATTAAGGTACCATTGGTGTATTGTGATATATATTCATACTTGTCGGCATATGAAATATATGAAAATTTATGAATGATTGGAATTAATGAACGGATATTGACTCACATGGTTGTGAAAATATAACATTATGATTGGTTGTGGAAATACATCATGTGGTTGGTTGTGAAAATACTTGTTGGTAGTGATTGTGAACATTACATCCTCATGGCATTATACGCATACTTTCACTTGTTTGTCATATGTTTCGTATATACTTGTTGTTGTTGTTGGTCCCACTTGATTTGTGTCTCATGTTGTGTATGTGTTTTGGTAACACTAGAAATATCGAAAATATTAAAAATATTAAAAATTTTGAAAATTCTAAAAATATTGGTAACATTAAATTTTATAGACCTTTTCGAAGGATATGTGAAGAGGAGTCATGTATATTGGTTGTATACGGGTTATCGAATCCTCCATTTGTCCTACATTGGGAAGTTTTAGCTCAGTAGGTGTATACGAGGTAGTATACATGTTGATGAACCCTCCTTGGATCCTATATCGGAATGCTTTAGCTCTGTAGATGTATACGAAGACTGTGCGATGGTCTCATGCATCGTCATCATTATCATCATCATCTCATACATTGTATTTGCTTTTTGTGATTGATGTTGTGATTGGATTTTCATAATGACTTTTTATATGTCAACTTGCTCTATTCTGTTATTTATACTTGACCGTCTGTATATACTTGATGTGTGAACCAATGCAAACACATTTGAAGCTTTTAACTCTGAATAATTGTGAAGTCTTAAGCAACTTTCGTTGTTTTTGATTGCTTTTAATGTGTTAATACATACATAAGTGTCGGCGAGGAAACCAAAGAAAAGAAGAATAAATCAGATGACATCTGATATAAATAAGCTGAAGTGTAGCTGACGTAAATTTTGAAGCGTCGTCATACATGGGACAGGCCATCAAAGTTGCCGTAAAGCTTAGACAGAACCTGAAGAGTTGAGAGAAAATGTGACAATGATTCGAAAGGGCCGTCAAATATGGGACACAACGTCAAAATCGCCATCAACTAGAAGCAGAGAATACTGATTTCCAGTGAAGTTTTGACGACAGTTGTCATGCGCCATCAAGAATTTTGACACGCCGTCAGGTTTACCGTTTGAAGAGTCAGAAGATAACAATTCACTGGAACTTGTAACGACATCTCGCACACGTCGTCAGACATCTGACACGTTGTCAAGATCATCGTCATCCAACATCTGGCATCATGAAATGAATGTAAGTTTGATGGTTGGAAATCTTATTTGGATGTTCCATGTCCATATTGTGATGGACCCCACTTTAGAAAAGATTGTAGATATGCTCCCCGAAGAGAGATGTGTGCACCATCTCCATCCTACCGGGAGTATAATTTTTCTTTATGTGGTGGTCAAGATGGATATTAGAGTGATTGCCCAAATGCCCCCTCCCCATATTGCGCTAACCCCCGCAGCACTGGAAAGAGTGACATTGAAGCTATGCTTCAATTAATGTTGGATCGTATAGACACAACGAATGATATCATATGTGACATACGTCAAGACATTAGGGCATTTAACGAGGAAAGAGAAAGGATAGAAGAGATGGATATTGAGGTCAATCATCTAAAACACTTTTCTACATTATGTTTAGATGATATCTGTGAAATCATTTAAAATAATGGGAGAGTGTGACGATGAAGACCAAGATTCCTATACTGATGATAACCCTTGGAGATTTCCCAACCAACCGAGCCAACCATGAGGCATGATGCCAAGATTGAGGAAATGGTGCTAGAGGCAAAAGAAGAAGCCAAGCCAATTTCTTATGAAGACTCTAGCCCAATTTAAAGTAAAAATGTTGAGAAGATGAATAAAAATGAGTGTGTAGAGGATAGTGTAAATTTTGAAGTAGGATTTGTTGGGCCACACTCGAAGCATTTTTCCACATTATGTTTAGATGGTATCTTGTCTGTGGAATCATCTAAAATAGTGGAAGACTGTGAAGATGAGGAACAAGAATCCTATATTCTTTATTTTACACTTAATAAGCAACACAAAAACACACCTCACTTTAAAGCTGAGTTATTTACCATGCATCATCCATTACTCGGCTTCTTAATCATTGTACCACCTCCCTATGAACGAGGCAAGAAGATGGACTCTAAGTTGGGGGTGAAGTTCAAATCCTCAAGATAGAGGAAAAAGCTGAGTTGGGTCGTTCCGCGGTACTAAATTAGGCGTTTCTTGGGAGGCAACCCAAGGTAGTTTGTTGTTTGTATTTGTTTTGTGTGATTGACATCAGATCTTCGCACCCATGGTGCCACAGGTATGTTTCTAACTCTCTTGTTTTGGTTTGATGCATTGAAGACATTGCATGATTTTAAGTTGAGGGTGGGGCTACTTGTGGGTGATGATGTCCTCCTGGGGTTTTTGTTGTCGTTCCTCTTTTCCTCGAAGTCTTGTTCCTAGTAGAGCCGGCATGTTTAGGCAAATTATTTTTGCTTTGTGATGTGTTGTGGTTAACTGGGAGAAAAATAAGTATCTACGACAGTTGACATATTTTTTGTTAATTTTTCTTGGAATGGTAACTACCTCTCCAATTGTCTATGTGGTATCTGTGTGAATTGCATTTATGTGTAACCACCGCTAACAATTGCACGAACTGGATGAGTAGTAGCTAGTAATACACTTATGTGCCATGTGTGTGTGAGAGATTTGTACTGTCGAATCTAGAACTTGCCCAGTTTGTCTTACCTTAGTTGAAAGATAGGGTTAGGAAAGGATCATAGGCCGTTTTGACTTTGAGCCACTTTCAGCCTAAATAACATTCTCGATTATGTATGCTATCACTTGATCTTTGTTTTAGCTAGAATTGATCATTTCTTTCTATAACACCTATCACCTTCCCATTTAGATCATAATGAACCTGTTTTAGCCCTGGTCCTCCTTGGACACTGTGCACTTTGACTTAAGCAAACAGCTTAAGTTGAGGGTGGCTATCATTGGGGTGCATGATGTAAACTGGTATGAAGAGAGGTAGAATAAAAGAAAAATAATGAAAAAGAAAAGTCACATCCATCCTGAATAATGGGTGATTAAGAAAAGAGGAAAAAATAAAAAGAGGAAAAGAGAAAAAGAAAAGAAAAGAAAAAGAGGTTAATAAGTAGACCCCACAAGTTAAGGTAGCGCCAAGGAGGTTAGTCACTCTAAATGCCATTTAATATCATACCAGCCCTTAGCCTACGTTACAAGCCGAGAAAGACCTATAGTGATCCTAACTCACCTATCTGGATACCTTGGTAATAAAGATAAGGGCAAGCATATGGTATTTAGCATACACTGGCTGGAACTTCGTTCTGAGAGTGAGTGTTTTTGTGCAAACCCCATGTTTATATTTTGATTTCTGAGATGAGAGAAAAAAGGGAAATTTCTTTGTTGTGAGGGCACACTAGTATCTTGGTAGGTTACTTACTTGTTTAGGTAGTGTTATATTGATACATGCATGACTGTTGGTACTTAATTGATGCCATGGCTAGAATCCTTTGTGTTACATTGTTGCTTTTCAATAATCTACACAGTTAGTTGAAATTGATTGACCTTGGATATAGTAACTGAATTTTGAGCTAAATTGGTAGTTAGCTGCCGAATTGTACTTTGTATACTCGTAGTTATGTTTTGGTTGCTTGAGGACAAACAATTGTTTAAGTTGAGGGGGTTGATGTGTGAGCCTATGCTAACACATTTGAAGCTTTTAACTCTGAACAATTGTGAAGTCTTAAGCAACTTTCATTGTTTTTGATTGCTTTTAGTGTGTTAATGTAGACATAAGTGATCGGGGAGGAAACCAAAGGAAAGAAGAATAATTCGGATGGCATCTAATATAAATAAACTGACGTCAATTCTGAAGCTCCATCATACATGGGACAGGCCGTCAAAGTTGCCGTCAAGCTTAGACAGAACCTAAAGAGTTGAGAGAAAATGTGACGATGATTCAGAAGGGCCTTCAAATATGGGACATAGCGTCAAAATCGCCGTCAACCAGAAGCAGAGAATACTGATTTCCAGTGAAGTTGTGACGACAGTTGTCACCGTCGTTAAGAATTTTGACACACCGTCAGGTTTGCCGTTTGAAGAGTCAAAAGATAACAATTCACTGGAACCTTTGACGACATCTCGCACACATCGTCAGACATCTGACACACCATCAAGATCGTCGTCGTCCAATGTGAAGAGAAAACTGAAACTTTAATTTTATTTTCTTATTTAGGGTTGACTATTTAAAGACTTGTTTTAGGGTTTTTAAAAGGGGGATCATTGTCTATCAAAAAAGAAGGGACGCTGGAAAGAGAAGCACGTACATTGCACTCTTTCACCAAATATTCTTGTTTCTTATCATCTATTTTTGGGTTTCTACCTTGTGATTAAATTGAAGAAACTACTTGTTGTTTACCATCAATTCGTAAGTTTATCCTTAGCATCATGAATTCAACTTGTTATTTCGTTCATCAAATCATGAGCGGCTAATTCCATTAGCCGGAGTTATGGGATCCATGGAGTGGGGTTTGATGGGTTACTAGGTATTTAACGGATTCAAAGAGTAGTAGAACGTCTTGAAATTTTGTTGTTTTAACTGAAATCTATTGGTTGCAAATATTAGATTATGCCTTAGATTTTATTTGCTTCTAACGGAGAAATAGACTAGAGGTCGTGAATTATCAATAGGGACTTGGAAGCTACCAACCTTCTATTTAATGATTGATGTCATAACTGGATTAATCTACCTGAGATAACATCCTATTGGAAATAGATAAGTTATCTAAGTTCGAGAGAATTAGATAATAAATTGTCTGGTGAGGTCGAGAGATAAGTCAGAAAGTATCATAGTCAAGGATAGTCTGCTGTTTTACTTACTTCAAGAATCCCAAGCACTACTTAGTACCTGTAAAGTCCCAAAAGCCATAGTGAACATAATTCCCATTTATATTGATTACAAACATTAATATTGAAGTGACAACATTACTTGATACTTTTAAATCCCCCATCTTAATTTTATATTTTCGTACCATTTGTTTGAATTGAACTTGTAGCTATAGCTTCAAATTAGCTTAATCGCCACTCACATTGTTCCCTGTGGATTCGACCCTGACTCCAAAGTGGGGTAAATATATTGACGACGACCGCCTTACACTAATTTAAGGTGTAAGTTGAGTGTTATCAATACTCCCTCCATATCATTTTATGTGTCATCATTTTCTTTTTGGTCTATCTCAAAAAGAATGTTATTTTTCCTTATTTGGTAGCTATTTAAAGACATAATTTCACTTTTACTCTTATTGGTCCCACTTAATTAAAAAAAAGATAGTAGCACATTTTTTAATAAAGAATAATTTTTTAAACATTGCCAAGTCTTTCCTTAATTCTTAAACTTCGTGCCCGATCAAATGACGACACATATGATGAGACTGAGGGAGTACATATTTATCTCTATTTTCACTTGCATGAAATTTAATGTATACTTGTGTTCTACATACTGTGTTGTTATTGTAATTATGATATATTAGAACTGTTAATGCAAGCGGTATAGGCTACCATTGTGGGACATTTTCCGATTGCAGGTGACGTGTCTTTAGTGTGTAGTTTGTATGCTTTATTTACTGCTTTGTTTGGTTGGCCTATGATACGTACTGAGTATAAGTGAATCATACTTACGCATATTGTGCCCTTTCAGTGCAGGCCCTAGCTTAAGTGTGCCTCAGATTGGTTAATTTCGAGCGCCGTTAGATTACTCAAGGTAGCAGTTATATTCCAGAGTTCACGACTATCTTTCTATAGTAGTTATGCCTTTATTTGTATTCAGAGACAGACGTTTTTTGATGTATTTGACTCATGATTTGTATTAATAGTTCTTATACTATTGACACCAGATTTTGGAAGTTATAACTGCATTGTTATACTTCTTTCCACATTTATTATACTTTTACGGTTCAACTTCGTTCTAAAAGCCTTTCCTTAGGGGTATATCTGTTTTTTTACTCTACATATATCAATTCCAGTTATAGGCTTACTTGTCAAGGTATGTCGCAACAAATGTCATCATGACCTATCAATTTTGGGTCGTGACATAAGGAATGTCACTCTGTTACGTGTTTTATTAGTGGTTTGAAGTCTCATATTCGACCATTAGTTGAATCGGCTAACCCACACACACTGTTGGAAGCTTATAATTGTGCCAACTTACATGAAAAATTCTTTAATAACTTATATACCAGTTATCCTCCAAAGTTACTCCAAAAATACCTTTGTCCTTACATAAACCTCTCATATCCGTACCACCTACCAGGGCTCCCACTGTGGTCAGTACGAAGCCAACAAAAAGTAAGAAATTATCATTTGAAGAATGCAGAGAAACGAATATTTGTTATAAGTGTATTGATAAATATACATCATGCCACAAACATAAGCCCAAAACTCTACATGCCATGAAAGGAGAGGAAGTTTGTGACGCGCAAGTAGAGTATGTGGATCTTGCAATTGAACATGAGTTGGAAGCCCCAGAAGAAAGGTTATTATCATTGATGGCCTCGTTAGGACACAACCAAGAACCTTCCACCATAAAAATACTTTGGTGTGCTAAGAAACAGAAATTGATAATTTTGTTTGACAGTGGATCCACCCACAACTTTGTGGACCCACTTGTAATTAAGATTGTAGAAGCTCATGCAGAAACAATGGGTAGATCCTAGAGGGTTAGAGTGACAAATGGTCAACATGTTATGTGTATCTAGATTTGCAAAAATTTTCAGTGAAAAATGCAAGACCGTGAATTCATATTTGATTTAAGATTGTTACATGTCGGGGCATATGATGTTGTCTTTGAAATAGGCTGGATAGACTCGATTTCACCTATTGCTTTACATACCAAACCACTGGGAGTATCCTTGATCAAGGAATCACAAATCATTCATTTATTAAGTGACACGAGTTCTGAGTCTTTATCCATGATGCAAACAACAGATGTGATAAAGCTATTAAATAAAAGGGCAATGCAACTATGTTACATAATTAATGATAATTGAGGCAAAATAGGAGAAACAATCCATTCTTGAAATTGTAGAACCCTTGTTGGGTCGCTATACAGATCTTTTCCAAGAGCCCATGGAATTTCTACCTGCCCGCTCATGCGACCACCCAATTGAGTTGCTGCCAGGATCCAAGCCCATTAATCTTAGGCCGTATCAATATTATTTTGAACAAAAACTATAATTGAGAGTATTGTGGCAGAAATGCTTAAGGCTCAAACAGTAACCACCAGTGTTTCTGCCTTTGCTTCACCAATTTTATTAGTCAAGAAAAGATTCCAACTGAAGATTTTGCATTGACTATCAAAAACTCAATGTGATAATAGTTAAAAACAAATATTCAATACAAGCTGTGGAGGATCTACTGGACGAATTACAAGAAGCTCAATATTTTTTCAAATTGAATCTAAGGTTGGGTTACCATCAAATTCGAATGAAAGAAAGGGATAACACAAAACGACGTTCAAAACTCATCAAGACCTTTGGGAGTTCAGGGTGATATCATTTGGGCTCACTAATGCTTCAGCCACGTTCAAGACCTATGCACAAGATATTTGGACCGTATCTCAGAAAGTTTGTACTTGTATTTTTTGATGATATTTTAATTTACAGTACGAGTATTATGGAATATGTGACCCATTTAGAAATTGTATTTAATCTATTAGGAGATAACCAACTCTTCATCAAAAGATCAAAGTGCACTTTTTCTTAGAAAATGGTAGAATATGTAGGCCATATAATTAATGGTAATGAGGTCAGTACAGATAAAGAAAAAAATAAATCCATGTTGCAATTGGGCAAATTTAAATCTCTCAAAGATTTGAGAGGTTTCTTGGGCATAACAGGATACTGTCGTAGGTTTATTAAAAGTTTTGCTGTGATTAGTAAACCTTTAATCAATCTGTTGAAAAAGGGAAATATCTTATGGAATGAGAAAGCAACTAAGGCATTTGAGGAGCTCAAACTAGCAACGGCAAACACCCAGTCTTACATTACCCAATTTTCCATTTATTTTGTAGTAGAAGTTGATGTTTGTGGTAGAGAAGTAGGAACATATTTGAGCCAAGCATTGAGTACTAGGCATCCTGGCTTGTCAACATATGAAAAAGAATTGATCACTTTACATATGATTGTGGATAAGTGGCATTATGACTTGCAACAGAGTCATTTTGCAATCAAAACAGATCATTTTGGCCTTAAGTTCCGGAGAGATCAAAGGATTACTAATGCCTTACAACACAAAGGATTTACCAAACTCATGGGTCTTAGCTACGAAATATATTATAAAAAGAGAGTTGAAAATGTCATAGCGGATACCCTCTCTAGAAATTTTAAAGAATCTGAGTGTGGTAATTCATCCCACATAGATGGTTAAAGTCATGAAAAACTACAATAGTGACACAAAAGCACAAGATATGATTACTTAACTAAGTAATGACTTTAGTAGTCAAACTAATAGTCAATTTCATTAGAGAATTCTCAGGAACCAAGGGCAAGTATGGGCGGGAAGTAATGGCCAATTAAGACCAAAGCTTATTTCTGAGCTACATGAAACTCCTTGGGACGGATATTCAGGTGTATATGCAAATCAACAGAAGGTGCAAGCCTTGTTTTATTGGCCGAGCCTATTGCAAGATGTGAAAAACTTTATTAAAGAAAGCAAAATATGTCAAATAAACAAAGGAGAGAATATACTTTATCCTGGACTACTTCAACCTTTGCCAATTCCGACTAAGGCATGGGAGCATTTAACCAAAGATTTCATCAAGGCTCTGCCAAAATCAAACAGGAAGCACTCAATTCTAGTGGTAATTGACAAGTATATAAAATTTGCACTCTTTTTTGGCTTAGTCATCCCTACAATGTTGCTCAAATTTCACAGGTCTTTTTAGACAATATTTGCAAATTACATAGCCTTTCTAGTTCGATTGTCTCAGATAGGGATCCTATATTTATCAGTACCTTTTGGAGGGAACTATTTAAGGGATTGCATATCTAATTAAAGCCAAGTTCAGCGTATCATTCCCAAACTGATGGTCAATCTGATAGGCTTAATAGATGCTTGAAGACGTACCTTTATTGTATGGAGAGATACAAACCATCTAAGTAGAGCAAATGGCTACCATTAATAGAATTTTGGTATAATTCTAACTTTTATACTTCAATTGGAATGACTCCTTTCAAAGCCCTTTATGGTTATGATCCACCCCAGCCTACTTTTGAATTAGTGGCTTAATCGAAATTGGATGTCGTTGACTAAGTATTGAGAGAAAGACAATTGATGAACAAGATATTGCAAGATAATTTGAAGAAGCCCAAAATTGAACGAAGAACTATGGTGACACTAAGAGGACCGAGAGGAAATTCGAAGTCTAGGATTGGGTCTTCTTAAAATTGCAGCCTCATCGCCAAACTTCAATAGCCGTGAAAAAGAATTTGAAGTTATCTGCCAGATTCTTTGGTCCTTAAAAAGTAATTCGTAAGGTGGGGGAAGTAGCTTATGAGCTCTGTCTTCCTAGTGACTCCAGAATCTATCCTGTGTTTCATGTCTCCCAATTGAAAAAAAAGATAAGTGACAAGGTTATGGCATTTCAAGATCCTCCCTAATGCACTAATGAAGGGAAAATTTTGACAAAACCCATATCAATTTTGGAAAGACGTATGTTCAAGAAAGGTAACTGGGTAGTGACACAAGTGTTAATCCAATGGGCAAACCTTCTAGCAAATGAAGCAACATGGCAGGATTATGCTTTGTAAAGTCTCAGTTTTCAAATTTTGAACCTTGATTCGACAATTAAGTTTCTGAAGGAGAGTGGAATGTAATATGAAGGAGAAGAACAAGTGTTCTGGGACTTTATTTGCAATTGAGCCGAGTATAACACCCAAAACTAAAATGGCTCAACAAAAATAGCACCTAAATTTAAAAATTCAATAAATAACCACCATCATAACTATTTATATGATCGTAGTGAAATACACTTTACTGAATTAGTAATACTGAAACTTTTTGAATCTTCAACCCAAAACAAAGTCTCTCTTTTTATTTTTATTTTTAGGCTAAACCCAAAATCCTCTCTCTCTGTCACTTTCTCTCTCTCTTCTTCTTCGTACATTGCGCGATCTCTGCAACTCCAAAGCTATTTTCCTCTTCTATACATATATTCACTTTCTACAAGTCATCCTCTATTTCCCTTCTTCGAATTTCCTCTGTAAAAGGTGTATTTATGTGGTATATATTGTATCAATGTGGTATAAAATTGTATTAACCTAGTATTAAAGTGTATCAATGCGGTATCAAAGTATATCAGTGTAGTATAAAAGTGTATCAATTGAATATAGAAACTGCATACGACCGATGAACCAAATGGCTAAAAACCAAAATTAAATTGAGCCGGCTGGCTTCAATTGTCCAACTTTTAAAATTGCTCGCCATTTCTCATCCCATGCCCTTTTCCCAATTATTAACAAGTTTATATATTTAGCCCAATTTTAGAAAAGCCTAAATCCATTTTTGATTATTTACCCTGATATTCTAGAAAATAGCTGTGTCTAGTTATGAGTAAATTTGTCCTTAGTGGGGATCACCATATGAATTTAGCTTAAAATTACTGTATCGAATTTTGTGATTTTTTAGGCAATGAAAATAAAATTCTTACTCTTTCTTTGAATTTATCTTACTGTTCCTCTACAATTTTATTAGCTTATTTGTTACATAAGATTTGATAAATTAAGTTTAATTCTTGTGTGATCGAAGAGCATTGATGCACAATTAAGACGTAAAACACATCATATTTATGAAGCTTGGTTTGTACTTTCCCATGATTCATGGCTAATTACTTATTACTGTAGGATTTAAAACTGAAACATTTGCATAAAGACAAGTATATACATATTAACTGCAGCGGATTTAGTAACACCGATCTAGCCATTATGATCAAGTGTATAAAACGTATAGACCTAAAACACCGTAAACAAGAGAAAAATATTTGTGGAGGTTTTCAGACTGTATCTGGTGAAACTAAAGTTGTCTGATATATGATGGAGACACGCATAAATAACCAGTCAGTCTAGGAACCCCAAATGTCTAATCCTTCCCATCAAAAGGATAAGTCTCCTACGAGTCCAACCTCATTTAGAACTTTTCCCAAATATTATGATTAAGAATTAATTAATAAAATAATTATATATTTTCATCTTAATTTATGTGACATTTTTTTTTATTTCTTTTAAAAAGAATATCATATTTTTTTATTTGATAATTATTTAATGGTATCATTTTTATTTTTTATAGAATCCTACTTATAAGAGAAGACAATTAAAAAGTAAACAATTTTAAGAAAGGTAATTTCATAAATTTTACAAAGTCATCATTTATTTTTTAAATTTCGTACATGATAAAAACAACACATAAAATAGGACGAAAAAAATATTTAATATGTATAAATATAAAAATCAACTACTAAGTGTGTGACCCACAATTAATGAAATCGTAACAGTTATTCTTTCATTATCAATAGTCGTTTCCGAACTCCTCAATTTTTTTTTTCTATTATTACAAGAGGAAGATGCCAGTAGATGGGGAGAGTACTACAGTGGCCAGTCATTAACTAAAAAGGAAACGTTCCATTTTAGAAATGGAAAGAAACAGGAAAGTAAAGTAGAATTGAGACGAGGAAACTCAACCATGTATTACTCTAGATTATTAATAGTAAAATTTTAAAAGTTGAGGTGAGAAGAGGAAAAGTATTAAATTATGAGTAATTGAAATAAATTGAAAATGAGAAGAGGAAACTCGAACATGGTTCAATGAAGCAAACAGAGAACTTTGTTACATCGATAAATAAAAAATAATACTCCACATCTTTCTATATCTAAAAGGAAAATATGATAGCAAACAAAAACTCGTCCCTCATCAAATAAATATAGTATCTACTTTGGCCAAAGTATGATTAAAGTGTACTCCTACATTGTTAGCAGGGTGTACAGACCAAACTAAATTGAGAAAAAAAATTGACTTATAATTTGGTTTGATTGATTTGACGTTAGAAAAAAAAAATTAATTATTTTTAATTTAGTTTGATGTTAACAAAAAAAAAGTTAAATCAAACCCGAATCAAATCGATATATATATATATATATAATATTCAAAATTTTTTATACATAAAATATTAATTATAATCTACTTTTTAAATATTTTTTTCAACTAGTTTTAGTAATTTTCAATAATTTGAAAGTAGATGTAGATATATATTTAGATTTGAGCCTTTAAATTGTAATATTTGTCCATTAATTACTAATTGAATGATCGAAAACTGCATATAAACTTAACACCTAAACTTTTCACTCTTCATCTCACTTTTAGTTTAAAGAGATTTTTCCGCTCCATATTTTTTCATAATTATGATTTTTCATTAGCACATGAGTGAAAACATATTCGATCTAATCTTCGATCACAATATAATTGTAAAAACTAAAGACAATAATAAAAACCCAAAAAAACCGATAAAACCAAAACCCCTGAAAAAATCGACTAAATCTAAATCGAAAAAACCAATTTTATGTTAGTTTAATTTAGTTTATAGTTTTAATAAACTGACATGAGTGATTTTTTTTTAAAATAAAAATCGGACCAACCCGATCTATGTACACCCTTAATTGTTAATTGTTAGTATTTTAAGAAAAATAAATTATTGGTGAGACAAAAATGATTGGACAAAAAGCAAGACACGAAGAGGCACATGCACGTACTAAGAAGACTTGGATATACAGCTCAATACAACTGCAGATTAACAATGTACCCCATTAAAATAAGTGTACTACTCTTGCTGCCCTTTCAAGTCCTCCAAGGGACACTTTAATTCCCTCCCCCTCCCCCCCACCCCACTTTTTCACTCGATTTTTGATAATCCACATAGTAGTTGGATTATTATTGATTCCTGCTGGAAAATTTCATTATTGGGGTAAAGCTCATACTGTCAAAAGTGACTCACATAGAGTACTATTCAAATTCAAAATATCTAATTAAAAATAGAGAAATGTATCACTCCAGCGTCATCTTTGATGAGATTGTGATGGTAATGGACATATTTCCTTGAAATCTTGGAGGTGATAATTAGTACAAAGAAATTATTTGGTACATGAGTTGACATACATACACTTATTTTTTCGACTTAAAACTCACCTGATCAAATATCGGTTCACAGCTTCATACATAATCTAAATTAATCTTGATTTTATATATATATATATATATATATATATATATATATATATATATATAGTGTATGTGGTGATTAAATGGTCGAAACGCCAAGCCCTCACCTATGTTTTTATGAATAATTTTTGGAATGAACACACATATAAAGGATCCAATATCTAGGGAGAGACCTTTTGATCTAACTTCTATAATCTTGAAATAGAGATAGTAAGACGTTAAATTATGCTTCTAAGCCAATCAACATTGTGGTGGAATAATAAGTATTTTTTCGTCATTAATTTGACGTTACAAGTTCAAGCCTACTGGGTATGAAATCATCTTTGTTATGAAACACTTTATCCCTCAATATAAGATTTTTCAACACAAATCTAAATTTTAATCGAGCATCAATTTAATTAACAAACCCTCATGTAAAACAAAACAAAAATTTAAACATCTTACGTGTATATAATTTTTTTTTCCTCCAGGAGAGAGACACATATTAAAAAGAAAAGTTTCAAATTTGCCCTTGCACTATACAAAATACTCCAGATTTGGACTTAGTTATCGTTAGTTGATAAGGACTACAAATTTTTAGCTAATTTTCTTGTGTATAAAGAAAGTAGGAAATAAAATAAAAGGAGAGAAAGTCATCTTAACATGATAAACGAGTCACCAGTGATAACTTTTTATTCATTTTTTATTGAGGTGCTCTAAGATAAGATGTCAATAAGATCCTTACTAGTGGACAAGTCAATTATGTTATAGTAACCAACATAACGACCCTTCACTATTGGCCATCTATTGCTTCTTGATGAAGAAATTCAACTCACGTCAATCCTTTTGAGAAGATTTTTTGTACCTGTAAAATTCTCATACAAAGAAATTACCACAAAAAACAGTGTCTTTCCCCCCTTGTAATTCTGTCTTTTTTCTTTCGTATCCTATATAACTATATATTACTTGTCGACGTGTTTAGTCATTTCATGTTTAATTGATCAAAATTTTTTAAAAATAAATTTCTTAAAAAGAGGAAATGAACTCTCTAGTGAAAGTAACTAAAATAAGTTACAAAAAGTGTATTCCAAATTATTTGTCTCTTCCTGCTCTCCAATCACCTCATTCTCCAATACACCTCATATATCATCTTCATCCCCCACCTCATAGCCCTCATCCCACCTCTATTCCACCCTATCTTCCATAACGTTTGTAAGAAAATAAATAAAAAAATCTACTTATTTTTCACAAACACATTTTCGTTCCTACCGAACACACCCTAAGACTTTAAGGGGTCATTTGGTTAGGAAACAAGTTACTTTAGGATTAACTGTTATCTTTTATGTATTTTGGATACAAGAATCTGTATTTAGGCACAAAACTACTTCAACACTAGTTCAAGTTTAAAACAAGAACTGTAATATCCCATATTTTGGACTAGAATGAAAGTCCGTCATTCCTATGCGTAGACGTTTCAAAAGCCTTAAATCCTATGTAAACTTAGTGTATTAATCAATTATGTAGTGTGAAAATCTATTTGAGCATGAACTTAGATCATAGACGTTCCCTAACTCAAGTACAAGTTGAAAGCTTTCCTATCGTTCAAGTTTTAGTGAGCGTCAAAACTTGGGTCAACTTCATTCGATCATAACTCCTTGTATATATTGAATTAGAGGGCTTACTATATATCAAATGAAATAGCTTTGAATTATCTTTCCAACGATACCAATTTCGTCCAAATCCGACACCCGATCAAGAAGTTATGACTTTACAAAGTGGAGTACGTCGCCTGACCTAAGGTGTGTGACGCACAACCTAAGGTGTGCGATAAGGTGTGCGATGCACACACTAATATATGCGATAAGATGTGCGAAGTACACCCTAAGGTGTGCGATAAAGTGTGCGCCACACATGTGGGTGTCCAGGTGACTTAAATAGTCCGTTTTTAGGGTAAAATTGTCCCTTTTCCACCCCTATATAATGCCTAAACACAGAATTAAGCCCTTATTTCACCAAACATATTCTTTCTCTCAAAATCCTCTCAAGAACACAAGCTAGGGTTTTCATAGAAGATTCAAGTTGAAGGAAATTCCTCCATCAATCATCAAGAATCTTCCTTCTAAGGTATGCGTAGTGTTCATCCACGGATCCCTTTCATCCTTGGAGCTCAAGAACCATGTTTTAAATAATAAATTATGATCTTTATGTTGTTGTGTGATTATATT